>NC_039358.1:134095317-134272552 GCF_003573695.1 Papaver somniferum | reverse complement strand
ATGGGACCGTAATGTCCTTAAACTACGAAGAGGACCGTAATGTCCTAAAACTATAAAGGGGACCGAAACGTCCTTAAACTACGAAGGGGACCGAAACGTCCTTAAACTACGAAGATGGGACCGAAACGTCCTTAAACTACGAAGATGGGACCGTAATGTCCTTAAACTTCCATTGGGACCGTAATGTCCTTAAACTTACGAAGGGGACCGAAACGTCCTTAAACTACGAAGAGGACCGAAAGATGTCCTTAAACTAAGAAGATGGGACCGAAATGTCCTTAAACAACGAAGGGGACCGAAACGTCCTTAAACTACGATCTGAAGATTTTTTTTTCACAAAAGTGTTGAAAAAAAAAGAAGAAAACTGAAGTTAAATTTCTTTTGTCCAAGATGGGCATTCGTGATCTACATGCTCCATCTTGAGGGAGGGTATTAGGAAATAATATAGGAGTCTATATTTAGGAGATATACACTTTAAGGAGTTTGAGTTATATTAGGAAAGTGTTTATGTTTAGAGTTTGATCTTAGGTAGGAAAGTGCCTTGAGTGGTCGTCAAGTTTGTGAACAATATAAATAGGCTGTTAAGCCATAAGAATTATACACCAGAATTATTATCAATGTAGTCTTTTATGCTTCCGCGTTTATGCTCTCCTCTCTCTTGCTCTATTAGGAAATAATATAGGAGTCTATATTTAGGAGATATACACTTTAAGGAGTTTGAGTTATATTAGGAAAGTGTTTATGTTTAGAGTTTGATCTTAGGTAGGAAAGTGCCTTGAGTGGTCGTCAAGTTTGTGAACAATATAAATAGGTTGTTAAGCCATAAGAATTATACACCAGAATTATTATCAATGTAGTCTTTTATGCTTCCGCGTTTATGCTCTCCTCTCTCTTGCTCGATCCTTAACACATCTAATTAATGAAATAAGTCCAGGACAAAGTTGGTAACTTCTAAAATGTTTGTGCAATGTTAGAAAACGGCCGTAATAACGGTATAACAATCTATGGCTTGCCTGTATATCTAGCCTAAGGTCCTGAGGAAGAACTAAAACTGTACAATGGTGGGGATGAATTTAATTCTTACTCCTCTGGAATGTTTAGTTTCATCATGTTAATTATACAGAATTTTTCTGAAACTAAGTTGACTAATGATCGTCCTAAGAGTCAGGTTAGAAGATTCATATGCGTACATACTATACTAGTTGCTGGCTACAAGACTCAACCATAAGTCTTGTAATCAGTTTATGCACTTTCTAAATCCAATTTTCTTGAATTTTTCAATGAGTTCACCAAGGAATTCAGTTTTCATGTTGGGAAGAATAGAATGTTGGAGACGGATGAACTTTCAACCTCCTAACGTGCAGTTGCTTTTTAGTTTGCTTTCTGCTTCTTTTTTTTCATGCTTCTCTTGTATTGTTTCTTTTCTTTTCTTTTCTTTTATGATCTTTGGTGTTCTTTTGTACTCCCTTTTTTTGATTCTTTTAGACAATAATTCGACATTTCCCAATTAACTTGGCGAGTACAACATGTCTCTCGAATTATGCCTTCGGGATTCAATGAATCCCTAACACCGTAATCGAATTCAAGGATTGTACTTCCTTGACCGGACCAAGAACACATTGTATAAGGTTCTGATGATGCTATTAGTAAAGAAGAAAACATATTGGTTTTGATGTATTTTCATGAGAAACAATTATCGCTATTTATAGGGATTTCATGTCTCTTGGAGGTGTTTGTTCATCACCAAACGACACCTTAAAAATTGATGATGTTGGCAGAGACGCGTCTGTTCACAATTTCAATGAAATTTGAATTAGATTTTCAACCTAAAACCGAAAATTTCTCCGGATAGAAGTCGACCGTTACGGACCCCCGGCAAACAAAAATGCATCAATTTGAAAATATCCAACATAGAAGTCGACGGCTGCCAACTGACTGTGGTTGATTCCTTCTGATTTCGGATATCAATGTTAATGTCAAACCCTTACAAATTATTTACTTCACAATGGAGTACGTGTATATCTGGCAAATGCTAATTGCGAAAATCTGGAACAAAACTAGTCATAAAAATCCAAGGTGACCAAACTTGTGGTACAAAAACCCCACTCAAATGTTGGGATCCATTAAAACTCCATCGTAAACAAAATTGATACTAAAACTCTCAATTTTTAAAAATTGATACAAAAACCCCAAATTTAAATGTTGGTTTCATCAAATTTTATTTTGGTTTCATCAAATTTTATGATGAAACCAAAATAAAATCTGATGAAACCAACATTTAAATTTGGGGTTTTTGTGTTAATTTTGTTTTGATGGGGTTTTTGCGTTACTTTTATTTTGATGGATTTTTTATGGAAGGATGGTGACACCTTTAGGGGTTATAACTCGCGGACCGAATCTAGAATAAAACCTGGCCTTGGTGTCATACCTGGCTTTAACATGTGCCAGCCAGTGAACTAAGATTAGTTCCAATCTGCACCGTGACTCGTAATTTAGTTAGTCATAAATACTTTCCTGTTGACATACAATAAATATATAGCCATGGCTCATGTGCTAGGGTTTGAAGCTAAAGTCAAGTGCTCGGCAGATATGCACTCAGAGTGTACAACCATGAATGCACAATAGATCTTTCTTTTGATATTATTAAGTGCGCATCAGTCTTTTATCAATATATAGAGTCATCAAACCAGATCATTCAGTCACTTAGTACTAGTGAGTTTTGACCTTCACTTGCTTGATTTCCACAAATATTCCAGCGCATCATCAGTAATAATCCTGCAGGTACATACGGCCATGGCTCATGCAATAGGGTTAGAAGTCGAGGTGAAGTGCTCTGCCAATACAATTCCACCCGTGTCCAGTCTAGTCCAGTAATGTATCCAGCAAAAAAAAACAGGTGGATCGGGTTGGATCCGTGAATATGAATAGGTTCGAAATGCTCACTCCTAGGTCCAGCCTTGTTCCGCCTCAGTATGGACTTGCAAGCCCCGTACTGCATATCATTTGGTCCCTTAATATCACACTTTATGTGATTTTGTCGTGATATTTCCTACTTGAGTGAATGCACTCCAGCTCATCTACAAGGTTCTTTTTAGACATGAGTTAATGGAAATGGTCCCCGGTCTATACATGAGGTGTGTTGGTACGGAAAACAAATGAGGTATAAGAATTTGGCGATGGGAAAAGTCCCTTACATTTTTGGTAGTTTTCTATTTCCACGACCGAGATCCGGCACCTTCCAAGAACCAATGAGGTCTATTTGAGGTATAAGAGTGCCCACATTTCCATTCGAGTGTACGCTTGCTTCTTTTCTATTTCTGTATTATTTAGAAGTAGAGTCGACACAAGTGTATGTATAGTGTACTGTTGGAACAATTATCGAATTATGCCTGTAAAACAAATAAAATCAAACACGAAATAAGTTGTTATGACTGAGTCGCAGACTAGGCCGCTTTCTTTAAGATGTTTCGCGGCTCTGCCCAAGATTGTGCAAGCAGTTCTTCAATGGCGCGTCGTCACTAGGATAAAACAGCCGAGATCAATCTCTTACACAATCACTCTTGCACGGTGAGAGGATGTGAAACTTCTACACTTTCATTCTTGCTCAGAATCACTTTAGAAAACAAATGATGCTCACACATTGTTTTCTTTCACAAAACTCTTTTCTCTTGTTAAAACAAAAAACATAAAAGACATTTGACACTTATTTAATTTTCCACAAAATTGGTTAAAAAGACCAAAATCAACAATTCCTGGGTGAAATGGACAATTAGATTTTGATATTGTTTAAATGGACAAAAGTGTAAAAATAGGAAGGATGTAACCAGTTTCATCGTGCCCATTTTCAAATATTTTTTCTTATTTTTAATTTACACAGGATGTATCCAGTTTCATCCTTGCTATTTTTTAAATTTAAGCTAGGATGAAACCAGTTTCATCCTTACCATTTTTTTTTGGCCATTTCACCCAAACTATTTTTTACTCGTCCATTTGAACCGTGATTTAAAAATATTTGGACAAATGACCCATTTTTCGTTAATTTTCCAACCAAAATCTGATTTATAGTCTACAAATTCAATATTATTTAATGAGAAATTATTATGGTGTAATTAATATTCTTAACTCCCAAAAATAAAACGGTCAAGAGAGTAAGAAATAAATTTCTTTCATGAAGAACTTTATGAGCATTAAAAAATATTTTTTTTTATGGAAATTTAAATTATGTTTTAAAACATATATCCCAACAATCCCCCACTTATATTTTTAAAACATTGAGCAAGAATGTACAGAGTTGTGCATAAGCAAAGGTGTCTTGCGACTTGAACCTTTACGTAGTGTTAATATGCTCTCTTAAAATCTGACCATAGAGTGAACGTAAGTCTTGAACTCTAGGAGATAAAAAGATTGCTTAACACACACGACTACACTAGTGTAAAGTCTAAAGCCAGCACATTGCGGCCATGTGCTTGTATCCCAGTTTAATGAATGATCTAGAGAACAACCCATATTCTCATAGAAAGCGTCCACACTTTCACATTCACATAGGTGAGTTTATCAAGAGTACTCCTAAAAGTACTCCACTCTAAATAGAGATATAAACATCATTAAGAGTTTAAAAAATTAAAAAAAATAAAACTTAAACTCAACCTCTACTCACTTCAGGATATCATGCCGTGGGATGAATTCTTCAAAAGCATGATTCTCGCATTTCCATATTATCTATGACTTGGTATTCCATTTTAACCCATATTTTGGGATCTCACTCCATAGGTAAGGGTTACCCTTTTGAACCTACTTTTGAGATTTTGAGTTATAGGTTGGTAACCGCATCGTAAATAACTCAATCTCAATAATGCTATCATCTATGACTTCGTCTAGTCCCTTTGAACCTATTTCTAGGTTGGGTATCCATCACAAATGACTAAATCTCAATGGGCATCAACCTCATCCCTAAGATGTATTCACATCTTCTTATTAATCCTTTCGTCAAAGGAATAATGAAAACTCTTTTCAGACACTATATAATCCATACTCTCATAAAATCAACTTTTATAGTTGTCGTTACGTTCTCAATTCATGCAATAGCCGCAGTACTATCACATTGGATTAATATGTCTGTTCCTCTATCTATTAGAGGATCGAATCGCTTCATCCCTTAAAGGATTCAACTGAAAGTATGTCCAATCAGCTTCGCAATATCCTTAAAGGATTGCGGTAACCATTTAGATAGTGTATTTCTAGGCGTAAGATGTGTTTGAAACACCTCAAAACCTTCTCAATATTTTACCAATTTTCCATACTAGGATTGGTAAATCTGAATATAAATTAACCCCCACTATGGAAGCAATATATTACACCCCCACTACAAAAAATACTTATATATATATATATATATGTAATAAATCACGTAGCAAAGAAGCATATTGAGCTACCATACTCATGTCTAGTGCAATCACACACAATCTCAAAAGCATTAGCACTAAACCAAATGAGTGAAAACTTGTTTACAGTCAGACTATATATATTTCTGTCTCTTTTAAAAATTCCATTTTCATTGAAATGAAAATTGATCCAAAGAAGGAAAAAATTCATTTAAAAAATGTACACCATCTTCATTCAAATCTTTCATGTGAAATAGTAAACTAAGCATGTTCTCAATTTCATTTTCATCATATAAGTTAGAATAAAAACTTAACAAATCACTTATGCATACAAAACAAAGAGTATTGTGCATTTCACTTTCACCAATTCTGAAATCATTCGAATGAATCAAGTAAACAAAATTTATTTATTTTTATAAATTGTTTTAAAGTTGTTTTTCAGAATATAAATGATAACTTATCTAACTTATATGATTTCCTTTATTGTAGAAACTACATAGTTTTCCATGCTTGGTTTACACAGATTCTCATCCTTAACTTACACAAAAGTATATATTTCTACTTATGAATGTAACAAATCATACATTGTAGAAACAACATCAACAAAACAAGCATGTAAGTTATTAGCGACATGAATGCAAGAGTCTTCAATTTTCTGTTTGCTTGTCTAAAAATAATAAGGTCATAAAAACTTTTTGCTAAAGATTTAATAGTTTGAAGAACAAAGTTACTCTCTGGAAGAAGTTATTTTCCAGCAACAAAATATTCATGACTAAAATTTAGTCTCACTATATATGCTTTTCTAAGTTCATTTTTAGTGAATTACTTGTCACCTTCATTTTTCTGGTTCCTCTAATTTAGATCAAAGCTGTTAAAACATAGGGTATGGAACCCCCACTATTTTTTGACTCAAACAAGAATTTCAAAACAATATCCAAAGATCCCAAAAATTATGAAAAACTAATAAACCAATGATCTAAACCCAAAACGTTTTCCACAATAAAGAGAAAAATTCAAACAATTTTCTTGAAAGCAACATTGCCTAATATTCACTACACAAAAAACATATTTGATATCAAGACAAGTTACTCGAAGCATCTTTATAAAATTCTCAAATACTTTATTTCATCCAATACCATTGCAAGTTGCGTAAGATTTGAAAATGTACATGCTTTTATGAGTTAGGTAAGATTATTACATACATGTTACTCAAAAATTCACCAAGTTCATAAGAAAATATAACATGCTCATATTCATCATTAACTCATTGATTTCTTAAAAAGCATGACAAAATCTCATATTTCAAATATTCAAAATTCAATTTATGTTATAATAAAATTGTAATATTTTATTCAAACATTTTATCCATCACTTATCATTTGTAGCAGCGCAATGACCAAATTCAACAAATTTGTTATCTCACTCTTTTTTATAACAAGATATGAACATCTTGTTATTAACAAGTTGAACATCTTGGAAACTAGATATATCCTTAACAAGATTGTTCTACCCAAAGTAAACTTTTAGGCTATACCAATACCAAAAGTCCTAGTAATGTGAGTATGTCTCAACGCCACTTTCTTTCAAAACGATTAGGTTCAACTTTTGAACCATAACCTACCAAAACAAATATGGTGTAAAACACCAATATATATCAACCTCTCACCGTATCCATAGTTCACATTAACTAAGCTTGAAAAGCTTTGTTAATAACATTTGATATCCTTGCAATGCCATGCAAGAATAACAAATAATCTCATAATCAATATTATGTTCATTTCTTGGTGAGAGTTGATATTCACATTTGTTTTGACTAGGTTTCTAATTATTTCGGTTTTGGGTTCATATAAAATTCCATCTCATAAGTTCAAAACTTATATGAGTCACATGTTTATTGTCATACACAATAATTTTCAATATCTTGTTTCCCTAAAATTTATTCTAACATTGAACAATCAACTTATTCAATTTAGAATGTCATTATTTGATCACTACAATAACTACAAATAGTTCATCAAACATACCTCAATTGCTTTTAAAGCTCAATTGGTTGTAAACCATTATCCATTCTTTGCACACCAACAAAGAAATCAACAACCCCATTGCTCCACACATCGATTAATCTACCGTAGTTTTTATTTTATTGGAAAATAAAAACTTGCTCAAGTAAGTGAATGTTCACCTGTCACAATCATTTACATATGAGCATTTGAAACCAAACACAAGCTAGTTATGCACTTATGAAATTACTTAAAAATCAATTAAAATATAGTACTCCACGTTTCTCTTAAATTTCAATCAAAGATCCAAAATTCTATAGTTAATAACATCATATATTTATAACTCTCTATCAAGCATTTTATCAAACATATGTGGTGCACTAGTTTGATTGCTAACTATAATCTTCCTTTTTCATTACCAAAACAAGATTATGAAGTACTAGAATCAGAACATGATTTTAAAGTAATTTCTTACATCTCTTATCTCTAATCTCAAGTATCATGTCTCCTATTTTTGAAAAACATACACAACGATTTTAAAACCATCACATCCCTTAAAATTAAAAATCCAAATGAAAAATTTCAAAATAGTTGTTGAAGATAAGTTCCTTATCTATAGGTTTCATGTTATACACGAATCCAAAATATCAACACAAAGATCATAAAAACGAATTCAACAATGACTAAATTTCTGCTCATCGGAAATTTTCAGATACGTTGTGAAGTTTTCTAAAATACTTTAAAAGTACTTTTCGGACTCCAAAAATTCTAAAATTTTACAGGTATTATCCCAAGATGTCTAGTATACTCGGTCAAAATTTCAAGACCCGATTCATTTTCATTAAAGACATGCACATAAAACTCTATAACATGTCAAAAATGTTCGTGTATGTTCAACAATATTTTTCTCTGCTAAAAATTCATGAATAGATATCAACCATTTTACAATCCTAGTCCATAACATAAAATTAACTCTCGGTATCAGGTTACCTAAAATCTCAATCATCATTTACAATCGTCAAAGAAAAATTATACCGATTATAATTCTATAAAATGAAATAAAACAATGATACTTATCGCGTTTAAGCAATTGTTTTATTTTTGATTTCCATGGCAGAATAAAACGTCTTAAAATTGTTGGAACAATTTCCGAATTATGCCTGCAAAACAAATAAAATCAAACACGAAACAAATTGTTATGGCTGAGTCGCGGACTAGGTCACTTTCTTTAAGACGTTCCGCGGCTCTGCCCAAGATTGTGCAAGAAGTTCTTCAATGGCGCGTCGTCCCCAGGATAAAACAGCCGAGATCAATCTCTTACACAATCACTCTTGCACGGTGAGAGGATGTGAAACTTCTACACTTTCATTCTTGCTCAGAATCACTCTAGAAAACAAATGATGCTCACACATTGTTTTCTTTCACAAAACTCTTTTCTCTTGTTAAAAAAAAAAACATAAAAGACATTTGACACTTATTTAATTTTCCAACCAAAATCTGATTTATAGTCTACAAATTCAATATTATTTAATGAGAAATTATTATGGTGTAATTAATGTTCTTAACTCCCAAAAATAAAACGGTCAAGAGAGTAAGAAATAAATTTCTTTCATGAAGAACTTTATGAGCATTAAAAAATATTTTATTTTTTTATGGAAATTAAATTATGTTTTAAAACATATATCCCAACACGTACATGCAAAGAACTGATATACAGTATAAAATAAACAAGTTAAGGTAATCTTGCAGTTGATATTAGGGAAATGTATAAAAAATTCCTACAATTAGAACCCGATTTATAAATTAGTCATACAGTTACAAACTATTAACAAATCAGTCATACTTCCGTTAGTTGAAGGGTTAAGTCAGTAGGCCCCACCAAATCAGAGTTAAATCAGGTAGTAAATTTTCCTTTTTGTCCTTAATCTAACTACACTATATTTGTAACCATCGATCTTATAAATATTAATCTCTAGGATAATTTAGACGGACAAGATTGGGGAGGTTTGTTAATGTTACCATAGATCGTATTGTAGTTACATCTCGAGGGTTATTTAGACGGACATGATAGGTCCAAAGTAAACAACATCTATAACAGTTTAGGGTTTTCATTTCCCTTTCATTATTTGCAGTCATTTATCTCTTCGTTTCTAATAGCTAAGTTCTGCAAAAATGGCGAATGACTGAAGATTGAAACATTTCCAGTGAGTTTCATCGCAAACAGATCCGTATAAGATTACATAGTTCATGTGTGTTGTTTGATTTAACTATAGTGGTGTTTTTGTGAAGATTGACAAGCTTAAATCAGTAACTGGTTGTTGAAATTAGGTGGTTTTCTTACAAGAGGAAGACACAATGTTCGCAAACATAATGAGGTTGGTAATCACAAACCCATATTGTGAATTTCATATTATTTTCAGAAACCTTAATTTAACAATTTTAAGGATTCTTTTGTCATAAACCCTAATTAGGGAAAATTGAAGATTAAAATTTATAATGTAAGGTTGATGGTTGTGTTACTCATTGATTGTGCATTGTATTTTGTTATGTGTCTGTGCAGGAAAGATGTAAAGAACTAGTTAGGGTTTGCAGAGAAGAGATGATGCTGGTAGTAGAGTTTTCCCTAATTTGTTGTTGTTGCAGGATTGTAAATCAATTTTATAAGAAATAGCAAACATATCTTTATACATTTCCGGGGTCTCTGTTGGTTCAGAGATTGAGCAGATGAAGATGGGTTTAATCTTGAAACCTAGAAAAATTAGGGATGGTTTTTTCTCATTTGAAAATTTAAAAGGGGTTATGTGGAGTTAGAGTTCGAGAAGCTACAAAAATTGTTGGCAATTTGAGTTTGAGATGAATTTAGGGTTCTTCGTGATAACGGTTTTGAGATGTTTCTGATTTATGGGGAATTCATGTATTACAGAGAAGATTGAGAATCTGCTGTTGTTAGTGAATTCAGATGAAGGGAGATGGGTTAGAAGCTACAGGAATCAGGGAAACAATAATGGTTGTTGAGCTGAGTTTGCAGTTGAGCAGGTGCAGTGGCTATGAGTTGGAAGCTGAGGCCAAGAGCAAAAATGGTTGTGAGTTGAGCTGGATGTGGATGTCAGTGATTGAAGTCAACAGTGCCTGGTATTTATAGGTTGATGTTGATGCTGCCAGTAATGATGCAGTGGCTGTGGAGACAATGAAGCTGCAGTTCAGTGAGATGGTGTAGGGTAGTGATGATAGAGTCTGTAATGGTTTTGAGTAGTGGATGTTCTGCTGTTGGTGATTAAGAAGAAGTTGTTCTTGCAATGAGTTTGTGATTGTGCTGGTGACAGTGAAGGAATTGATAGTGGTTTTCCTGAGATTTATGCGAAGTTTGGTTGTTGTGACTGAATGGATACTTGACGTCTATGTATGAATCTTTCTATTGAATTGCGAATGCATAACTGCAGGTGGAAGCAAGAGCTGAGAAATTGTTGTTGAATGAAATGATAGATGAATGTTAGGATTGAATGTAGGGAGGCTGGAAGAATGTGTGTTGCTGAGTTTATAAGATTGCAGGGGAGAATTTGTGTTGAGTTGATTTGCAGGTAAGGATTAGTTGTGCCATGAACTGGTTGGTGGTAATGGAGTTGATGCTTTGTTGTATTTAGCTAAATTGCCAGAGAAATGGAAGAAATGGTGGTGTTTGATGCAGAAACTGAGATGGTGGGTGAGATGGGTTAACTGCATTTAAATAGGATGAGTTAGGATGGAGGGTATTTTGGAGAAGATTAACACTGTTTTTTGCCAAAACCGTTATGTCGCCCAAAGTATGATCATTTTGTAAGCCATTTACAAAAGTATGATCATTTTGTAACTGAATTATAAAAAGTATGACCATTTTGTAAATGGCTCTTGATATTATTATGTCCACGCCACCGATCTTTTATCTATACATAGAGGCCCAGACCATTCATTCATTTAACTACTTGGGAGTTGTGACCTTCACTTGCTAGATTATCATAAATATTTCAGTTCATTATTACAGTAAAACTTTTGTATAAGAATATTCTAGGGACCACCAAAAAATATTCTTATACGGGGGTTATTCTTATATGGAGGTCTACCTTGAATAAACCAAAAGAACATTTCATACATGTGTTTGGGAAAATAATACATATGCATAGGAAACACAAAATTGTTTTTAGGTAAATGTAAACTCAACTTTGACAACAAAAATTGGCAAATAAAATCATATGAGTGAAAGATATTTGTATTAAGTTGTGTACAAAAATCAAAGAATCTACTTTGAAGAAAAATAGTCTTGTAAAATGGTTACAACAATCTCTTCATCTTAAACTTTGATGTATCACAAGACCTATATTCTTTATATGATAATGTCAATTATTCTTATATGGAGGTAGGTTCCTTAAGACGGGACTGAAAAAAATTATGACTTATTCCAATATGAATTTTATTCTTAAATATAACTGGTCCAAGTCGGGACCAGAAATTTATATTCTTATGTGGAGTTTATTCCTATATGGAGTATTCTTCCGGAGAGGTTTTACTGTAGTAGTTTAATTAGTATTACTGCAAGGTCCACCATGGTTGATGCGAGAGGGTTCGAAGCTGAAGTCAAGATGTCGGCTGGTATGTTTTATGGGTTTTACAGGAACGACATAACCCATCTCTTGAATTGTTTTCTAGAAACATATAAGAGCGTTCAAGTTATTGAAGGACATCAACCTATTGATGGCAGTTTCAGGCTCTGGAAATATAAACACGGTATGTACGGTAAGTCTACTTACATATACAATTTTCTTTTTCGTGATTAGCCCTTTCAACTTAAATGATAGCGTTACAGACATATTTAGATGCATATAATTTGGCTTCTCATGGACAGGTGATCACTTTATCACAACCAAGGAGGAGATGATAGGTGTGAACAGTGAAAACATGTCGATCACTTGGAACTTTTTGGAGGGAGACGTAACAAATATTTATGAGAGCTTTCAGGTCAAACTGGTCTCTGTTAGAGATATTTTATAAAAGGGTCGTATGTTTTTGGTGATATTAGGATCTGGGTCATAGAACATGTCTTTGATGCAATATGGTCGAAGACTGACTTTGACCGTTTGATATCTTTACTAAAATACCATTGTGAAATAATGGAATAACCTATTATCCTAACTCACCTAAATAGTTAAATACTCAACTAAACTAGGCTCTACGGCTACGTTTTATGGGATAAAATTACCTTACATGAGTCATGACTATACATCCGTACGCCCCATTACATAATATAGATTTGAATCAGATCGTTTTGCCAATCACCAAGTGGTCTGAGAATATACCTCATTTTAGTAATATTAGTAAAATATACCTCAGGTGAAATAGTCTTCTGATCAAGTTTGACCTTGTTTGCTAATCAATTTGCTCTCCGTTGAAGTTTATTGACATATCTTATTTTGTGTTTGTACTTGTAACACATAGAGAGTTCATGACCCGTAAAAGTACAATAAGAACATGTCAATGTGGAGCACGGTTCAGACACCATAGCTGAGCATGCTGCTAAAAAAATTGCGGTACCTGAAACATGTGAAATAGAATTTTCAATAGACGGGGAAAAATCCATTTTATCCTCCATAGTAGTTGACAAAGTTTCTCCACAAAGAATATCAAGATTGATGTATGTATTGCTACAATTATCAAAATCAATATTTTCACAAAGGAGTGCAACACTTGGCTTTTCATGTTCATCTGAATCATAGTGATCAGACATCTCATCAAGAGTTGCAGCAAGACCTTTGTTCCCAGTGTACTTTCTACAATTTGAACACTCACTAACAAAATGACCAAAACCTTTAAACTTAAAGCACTGTGGCATATCCTCATCATCAGTGTCGACGATGTCTCTATTTTTAGAAAGGGCATGGTCGTGAGGTTTGACTGATGACCTGGGTTTATCTCTGATGAACCGTTTACTTCTCTTCAAAAGAAGATATTTAAACTGTCTAGTGATCAGTGAAACTGAGTTTTCAAGATCTTCATCTGATGAATCAGTCTCAATAGGATCAACTTCAGAATTGCCAACACTTTTACTTTTATCAAGTAATTTAGTGTTCTTTTGTGATTTGAAAGCAATATCCTTCCCAGATTTGGATGTATGCTCATGATCAAAGATCTTTAACTTCCCAACAAGAGTATTTCTGGATAAAGTATTAAGGTTATTTCCTTCAACGATGGAATGCTTCTTAGAATCGTATTTGGCTGGCAACGATCTGAGAATTTTCAATACAATGTCATTTTCAGGAATAGTCTTACCCAATGCAAAAGATGCATTAACAAATTCATACACGTTGTGATTAAACTAATCAAATGAATCTTCATCAGCCATACAAAGGTTTTCCCAATCAGAACATAGATTTTGAAGCCTAGCTTCTTTCTCAGAGGAATTTCCTTCAAATACGGTTTCTAAGATATCCCAGGCTTCTTTAGACTTAGTGCACATAGTCACATGGTGCTGAAGATCTGGGGTAATGGCATGTATGATAGCATTTAAGCCGTCAGAATTTTTCTTTGCAACAAGGATTTCGTCAGGCTCATATGTACCAATATCCTTTGGAACAGATTCATCGCCTTCTGTAACAACCGGAGGATCATAGCCATTAACTACACGAACCCATGTTTGAAAATCACGCGCTTGAAGAAAGGTACGCCTAGCAATTTTCCACCACGAGTAATTTGAGCCATCGAAGACTGGTGGTACGTTTATAGAGATAACACTCCTGTCCATAAAGTCAGATTGCTACAAACACAGACTTATGAGGTCTTAAACTTGTTTTCCTGCTCTGATACCAATTGAAAAACCGGGGGTCTAACAACCACACCCAATATTTCGTTTAGGCAATCTGTATGGACTAACTCCAAAATATTTCCAATCAACTAGACAGTCAAACTTAATCAAGGAAAATACATTCAAGAGTTATGTCTCAATTTCTCAAATCAATCTGCAATCGAAAAGATAGAAATATGTGAGCCGGATTAATATGAGAAATAACTTGGATGGTACCAAAGACCAATATCCAAGTTTAATCAATTTATATCAACAACCGAAGGTTGGATTATCTAATTGATTGAACCACACACAACCTGTGATATTTCGATTATATAAAAATATAATGCGGAAAATAAATAACACAAACACCAGAAATTTGTTTAACGAGGAAACCGTAAATGCAGAAAAACCTCGGGACCTAATCCAAATTTGAACACCACATTATATTGAGCCGCTACAGACTCTAGCCTACTACCAATTAACTTCGGACTGGAATGTAGTTGAGTCCTAACCAATCTCACACTGATTAAGGTACAGTAGCGTTCTTTACGCCTCTTGAACCACGCCGGATTCTGCGCACTTGATTCCCTTAGCTGATCTCACCCACAACTAAGAGTTTCTACGACCCAAAGTCGAAGACTTGATAAACAAATTTGTCTCCCACAGAAAAGTCTATTGAATAGATAAATCTGTCTCCACAGAAATACCTACGAGTTTTTTTTCCGCCTTTTGATAAATCAAGGTGAGCATGAACCAATTGATACACCATACTTATATTCGCGAAGAACATCCTAGTAATTCACATTAATCTTAATTGTATGGAAGCGAAACAAGATATTGTGGAATCACAAACGATGAGACGAAGATGTTTGTGACTAATTTTTATCTTACCTATCGGAGATTAAATCTCGATCAAATCTTGGAGAAGATAGTACCTAACACGATAGAACAAAGTAAGATCAGAACACGCAACTACATAGAAAATAGTTGGGTCTGTCTTCAGAATCCCAATAAAGTCTTTAATTCGTTAACCTATAATGGTTTTAGGAAAAACCTAGGTTAAAGGAGAATCGACTCTAGTCGCAACTAGTATCATACAGGAGGTGTGGGGATTAGGTTTCCCAGTTGCTAGAGTTCTCCCTTATATAGTCTTTAAATTAGGGTTTGCAACTAATGCTACCTTGGTAACAAAGCATTCAATAATCACTGTTAGATGAAAACTTGATTAGAGTCAAGCTAATATCTTTCAACCGTTAGATCGAACTTACCTTGTTATACAAAAATGAAATGTGACTTCATTTAGGTATGAGTAACCATACCCAAACGTGTGCACATAGTTGGCTCAACAATAGTTAACCGAAGTTATCCATATCAAAACTTTCATATCAACCTTATTCATCTTAATCATAACTAGTTCAAATAACTCAAATGAAACTAGTTATGAGGTCGTTCAATTGTTTATATTCTCATAGAAGTATACAAGACACAATTGAAGCAAAATCGATTTTGATTCACTTGAATCAATTCATGAACATTATAGCCACGGTGTGCAAAAGATTGCATTCCTTAATATATAAATTTATTAGAACTTAACCCACTCAAGTATGCAAACGGGTACACATACTTAGAGTTCCGTACTTGGTCTAGGTTCGCCAGTATGCGAATGGGTACGCATACTGTCGTACGTGACCAACCTAAGTTGAATTCCCGGACTTGAACTTCTCAGCCGGTACGCATACGGGTATGCATACTATGGTTCCCGGACTTCAACTATCAAACCAGTACGCAGACGGGTATGCATACTATGGTTCCCGGACTTTGAATAACTTGCACCAGTTAGCATAAAATTACGCATGTTGTGCTATATCCAATCAATGGTTCATCGTTCTAAACTCCATCTTAATCATTGAAACATTCTTGGAAGACGGGAATAGCTGTCTCACACAAACTATTAGCTTCAAAGCAATTTTCAAGTGATCAATAGATCAATACAAAACATTCCGAGTCTATATCAAATGACTGTCTCACACAAATTATGTAAGATGTTATTAGGCGATTTTCACATAATCATCTTTTGACTTTCGTCAAGAATAAAGATGAACTTGGTTAAAGCGAAAGCTTACCAACACATATTTCGAGAAATATGTAAGCAAGTTAAACTCAACTCGAAATATCAAATGTGTATAATGTAAAGTCTATATAGCTATACGACTTTTGTCTCAATAGGAGATAGAATCGAAATAGACTTCTGAGTGATAGATGAGTTTAAGTCTCCACATACCTTTTGTTGATGAAGTTCCACAAGCTCCCCTTAGTAGTTCTTCATCTTCAATAGATGAACGACGTGAAGTCTAATGTTCAACTGCATATTTTATCCTAATCGGAGACATAGCTATAAGTAGACTAGAATTCAAGACTTATAGTTTTGGCAACTAAACTTGACAACAAGCTTGAGATAGCAACGCTTGTGAGTTCATCCGAGCAGTGCTCTAACAATAATATGTTATGCATTTATTGTTTTAGATTCATAATACTTCATGTAGGCGTTGGCTTGATTTTATATTTCTTAAGTCATGAAACAAGTTTTCTTCTGTGCAGGGTTCTTTCCATTAGCCATGGACCTAGTACCTGGTGAAGATAACGATCACTGGGAATGGTTCATGAGGAATTTGAGTAATGTTGTTGATCATGATCAAAGGTCAATCACATTTTATCTGATCATGCGGAAGGATTAAAGAGAGAGATTCCAATTATTTTTCTTGAAGCCTTCCACAGTTTCTACTATTATCATCTTAAGCAGAAATTACCTATTAATGCTTCTGACAAAAGGTATGGTGCCGTTCTTGATGCATTTCAAGCTGTTGCGTATTCTCTTAGTCCCGAAGGTTACCGAACTGCCATCGCTACGATTAGGGGTCTCGGTTGTGGTTGGGTTGCAGACTATATTGAAGATATCCCTCCCGAGAGATGGTCAAATGCCTTTTTCCAGGGTTGTAGGTATGGAAGGACATATTTGACTCTTGATGAATCCTTCAATAGTTGGATGAAGGCACACAAGAATCTCCCTGCAAATGATCTTCTGGATCAGATAAGGAAGAATGTGATGAAGATGATGTCAGAGAGGAGATATACTGGTTCAGGTTTGAAAACAATTCTCACACCAAAGAAAGAAGCTAAGATGAAGGCTCTTATTGATGAGGGTTTAACCTGGATGGTTATACAGTCTGATGTTCATGTTTATGAAGTGGAGTGCGGAGAGAGTTCTCATAGTGTTAACCTTGAGGCAAAGACATGTACCTGTCAGAGGTGGCGCGTCTATGGGTTTCCATGTGTGCATGCTTTTGCTTCTATATCAATGTCTGGTTCTAATCCATATGATTTTGTCGAACCTTATTTCACCACTTCATACTTCAATAATTCATACAGCCATGACATTCATCCTATTCCGAACTACAACAGGCCCGAAGTTCATGAGGGTAATGATACTATTGTTGTACCTGATGTTAGGAGGCAGCCAGGGAGACCACCAGCTAATAGATTTGTGAGCAGTTACGAGAAGCCGCCCAGGAGAGCTATGTGTTTTGGTAATTGTTATGAGATTGGTCATCACAACAAGCAATCTTGTACAAATCCTACCAGTTATAAGAATCCCCCGAAGCGGCTGAAGGGAAGTTAAGGGAAAACAATTAGCTTGTTGGTTTCTTCAGACTATTACTTTTACGTTTGAACCTAATTCATTTTTCATTCGCAGTATATTTTAATTGTAAGACTTTTTTTTTACTTAGTTTTTGTATTGTTTTTTATGAACAAGTACTTTAATTTTTTCGATTGTGTTTTTTTTACATCTACATAAATTGTTATTCATTTTATTTTTAAATGCATAATTTGTTATTCATTCTTTTTGAATATGCATAATTTGTTATGCATTGTTTGTTTAAGGTGCATAATTTGTATGCGTTTGTTTTTAAGGTGCACAGTCCGTTATTCGTTTATTCTTTTTAAATACGGCTTCAAAACGTGTCATGCGTTTTGTTTTCCTAAGTTTTAGCAACATGTTTTCCATTCATTTTGCATTGTAAGATTTATAACATGTTATGTTTATAATCAGGGGTCGAGGGGGCAGTGCCCCCGCGTTATCATAGTACATTTAAATGCCAGTATTTCTAGTTTTGCAAAATAATATTGCAGCAAATAGAAGCATTGAAACAAGCATTAATATATATAAACATCGTAACATAACAAGATATAAGTTGTTCAGACAAGGTTCATACCAACACATTACACATAACTACTGACTGAAGTTAAGCCTTACACCATCACAGCCTGATTTTTGCTCAACATCATCTACTGCATGCCAGACGTCTTCATTCGCATCTATGTCCCAACTATTAGGAATATATGTCAGCATTTTCAATACCAAACCTACTCTCTTCTTGTTGGCTTTGGCTACTGCATCTTCCTTTCCCAACTTCTCCCATTTCTGTTTAACTCAAACCTTCATACTCATCTTCATATAGTAGCAGACAAATATGAGGTAGTCGGGGCGATGACCTTGTTCAGGAAGCTTCTTGGGGACAAGAATATTCTTGTATACAAGTTTTTACCTATTTATATCCACGACTTCTGGTGATAGGTTCAATTTGTCATATCTTTGGATTAAATAAGGCATACAAGCATTTGCCATTTGTAGATGGTGGATTTTCGACAAAGGCTAAAATCATAAACCCATAATTATACGAACTCCTGATCCAGCAATCAGATGTGAGTATTGATACATGGGTCTCTCATCGAATCCTCTGACTGAGAATACTTTCTCTCAGAGTACATGCAGATATGTAGTCTCTCGGCTAGTCAACGGCATATCTCATGAATACGAACACTTCAGTAATTATTTCTGTATAGAATCACGAGATTGACGGCTCCTAGACAGCTTGCTCTGCTAGTATAGAGCGATAACGTCTTCAGGATACAAACAACGAGTTTCCCTGACTATATAAAGTATATGAAACTCCAGCAAGCTCATGCCAGAATAATTAATGCTCCTGGACAGCTTGCTCTGCTAGTATAGAGCCATAAGTTAATTATTCCTAAATTCTTGGATTCATCCACTGAATTTCCAAAAATATTCAAATATTTTCGCAGTATTTCGTTACTTGAATCTATGGTTCTTCCCAGCAGAATTCCATGGGTTAGTAATAAATATTCAACGCACGGGCATCTGAGCTACCTCCGAGTAAGTCCCGGCTCAAAAGGTGCAAGTGTACTCAACGATGATGCACTAACAATCACCGCACGAACGAGTATTTCAAAATACGACGAAACGATGAACCTATGCAAAATAGGAAGGAAAATAATAAATGATTAAAATATTGACCAAGGCGCCAGGGGATTGGGCTCACCGACCGGTCGGCCGTGCCGTGGCCAATCCCACGCCAGTTTTATATTTTATCATATTTTTGTTATTTTCCTTGATCTTATGAAAATTCTTTCATTTGAACAAACATCCTTCGTTTGAGGAAACTCCTCAGTTTCATGGTGCTTCCTTCGCACGAAGGAAATAATATAAAATTGGGAAAAATATTGTGGGGTCGTATTGTTGGCCAATCGACCATGCCTTGATCCCGGCCGGCCCCACACCTCATGGTTCCTCATTATTTTATTATTATTTCCCTTATCTCATGAAAACTCCTTCATCTCATGGTATTTTCAGAAATACATGAAAATTAAATATAAAATTATGGAAACCCGTGGGACCGGGCCCTAGCCGGTCCCACACGCCCCTTTATTTTATTATTATTATTTTTAGGTTTCCTTCATCCCATGAAACTCCTTGATTTCATGGTATTTCTCTCAAATTAGGAAAATTCCTTCAAATCATGGAAAAATACACAGAAAATACATAAAAATTAGGGAAACTCGTGTGACCAGGCCCAAGCCGGTCGGCCATGCCCTAGTCGGTCCCACACACCCCTATTTTTATCATTTTAATATTATTTGGATCCTTGATCCCATGAAACTCCTTCACTTCAAGGAAACTCTTTAATTTCAACAAATTCTTTAATTTCATGATATTTTCATAAAATCATGAAAAATAATATAAAATTAGGAAAAGGCACCATGGGACCGTGGTCACTGGCTCGCCGGCCATGACTTGGCTTTATCGGTCCCACGCTTCATCATTCCTTCATTTTATAATTATTTTCCTTCATCTCATGAAGTTTCCTCAGTTTCAGCAAAACCCTGATTTTATTGTATTTTCTCAAATGGTTGCTCAAACGCACGCCAGAAAATATCAAAATTCTCAAGACTGAGACGCAGACGTGTTGACGATGTGAGCATGTTACCTTGACCGACCAAGGTTGGCTCTTTGGTTTGCAATGAGCCGGTCCCACGTATTTTCAAGGTTTGACCTAATCTGCGCAATTGCACGTATTAGGTCCAAGACTCTTCCAAATAATTTTGGAATTTCATGAAGTGATCGTCATTCGATACCACGACTATCCAGGGTGGGTTTCATGACCCCTTGGTCGGTCTCTCACCTCTCCATGATTAATTAGGTTTTATCACCTAAGGCTCAGACGAGCATTATATGAAAAATGATTGAACCAACATTTGATCATCTTTTCACCAACTCTTCAAGGGGTCTTGGTATTTTCTCACGCGAGCATATGGACGCTACATGGTCGACCCACAGTCTCATGTATCCGGTCCTCCTTCATTCCATGGTTAAATTTTCAATAAACTATCACTCGGTCATCAATTGATCAAATTAGGGTTTCTGAGTCCAAGGATCATAATTCCAGATTCGAACGCTAATAATTTTACGACGATCTCATGATCACCATTTTATTATGCTCAGTTCAACTACCAGTATTCTAATTAATGTTTTATTTTGGTCACGCTGCCAATAATTCATCAGACGAGCAACACTTACTCAAATGAGCAATATTTGCTCAAATCAAGGAATATTGGTTCAACTATCAATATTCAACAATTCATCGAATGAGAAATACTTGCTCACCTCAACGTGAAAATTACACCTCTATCTCAACGGACACGTTCAATTCATGAGTTTCAGAACATTTTGCAGAATCATGTTCAACGCAGCAAATACATGGACTCATCGTCCCATAAAGTCAGCAACTGACTAAATACACGTCTGCCCTGCAGACTCCACGTTCACGAGACATCAATTGTGTCACTTGGGGGGGGATATCAACTAGGGTTTTGGTCTGGCGGTCTACGGCACATGTGTTCATACACACGATGGAATGTGAGCAAGTCGTGCAATCAGTTGAAGGAGTTAACAAAGTAGTGGATGGAAAGTCGACCAAGTCTCTGCACGATGAGCAACTGGTTTCAAACACGATTTCCATTTCCCCACTCTTTGATTCCATTAACTGTCACACTTCATGGGATCATGGTGTCTACAATTCCAGCAATATAAATAAGTCTCTGAAATCGTGATTGAATATACAACGATCTCACGTCTCACAGACAACACGATATCAACACCTCATCAATTGAGAATTTACTCTCAACTGAGCAACTTCAATCATTCAGAACTTATCTTATTCAGAATTCACAACACACCCACAATCTTTGATTACCATTGATTCCACACATTTCTCAGCTTCCTTCCTACAGATCAACTCATCCTCTATTGTGACCGAATTTACTATGGAACGACCATTGTCTTGGTTTAGGCCGGAGTACTACAGATTGATCTCTCGAATTCAAACCACTCCCTTCTTGCAGTGCATCTGTGTGAGGTTGAACATTTTGCTCGGTTCAAGGAGTCTCCTCTGTACGGTCGTCTCCTCAATCCCGTAAAAACCAGCAAATCGTTTTGCCCTATCTACAGATTGGCGACCCCAGTGGGAGATCATTCTCTCGGTTGCAATCTCACAATTCCACAAGATGGCTGGTCTTAGGTCTGGGTTAGTCACATGTTCCAACGTAAACGGCGCTAGCACTAGTAACAACAACAACAACAACAACGACAACGAGGATATCCCGGGAACGATTCCGACCTCTAAGACTGACGGTGGTAATGTTACTCCTCCTCACGTCAACGCGGAGGGTCATACTTTGTTCGGACGACACCCTAAGGAAGTCAGAGGAAATCCACCACCTACCATTGCTGATCTCATCAAAGTGCAAGAGACTCTTGCAAAGAATCAAACCGATATGGCTACATCACAGAAGGAGCTATTTAATCAACTAAAGGCTCTCATTGATACAATGTCAGGGAAGATCCAAGAAAAAGAGAAAGAGAAGAAGAAACCCTCAGTCGTTGATCCTGAGGTAATTCCAATTCATACAATAGATGATGATGAAGTCCGCAAAGCCGCAGACGCGAAGGAATCATTAAACTTCATCACTTGGGAATATTTGGAACGCCTTCTGGAGAACCGCGGAAGAGATAAGACCCTACATGTCCATCGTCACCAACCTCCATACCCTGCTGATACACATAGGATCCCTCTCCCAAAAGGTTATGTCTCTCCAACCTTCACTTTGTATGACGGAACCGGCAACGCTCGAGAACATGTTTCTCGGTTCCTGAAAACTTTGGGTGAACATGAGCATAACCATGTTGTTCGTCTCAAAGAATTTTCAAAATCCTTAAAAGGTAGGGCATACACCTGGTATAACAACATCGCACCAGGAAATGTCAACAGTTGGGGAGAAATGGTTAATGCTTTCTATAGAAAGTGTTTCTTTGTTTCATAGAAAGTCACCCTCTCTGATCTCGGAAGGATATTTCAAAAGAACACCGAACATCCTAACGACTATGTGAAGAAGTTCAGAGTTCAAGCGTTGGATTCCCATGATCCGAATGTCATAAAACAACAACTTGTGGACCTATGCATCAATAGAATGATTCCAGTATACATAGCCTTATTGGAGAATCTCAGGTTCCAGACTTTCTCAGATCTCCATGAAGCAGCCAAGAGGTCGACAACTAATGCACCTGCTCTACTAGAAAGGACTAAGACTGCAAAAGTTGAAGAACCGCGAGAGGCCAGAGGCAGCAACAGACGTTTGATCAACAAACAATACAACCTTCAGACTTCCACAAATGCTGTTGCGGAAGGAAGCAAACAGAAATCTGATCCACAACATAAGCATACTTCCTCAGCCTCTCCAAAGGCACAAAAGAAAGATAATGGGCAAACTCCTCCCCAACACACGGAAGATCCAGAAACACCTGATTTCCCCTGCTCCATTGAATAAGTCATCGAATTGCTGGATGCCTGGATTCAGGATGGTGCAATCAAGTTACCATAGGTCAAGAGGGAACCAACTGAAGAGGCCATGGAAAATCCTCGGTATTGTCGCTTTCATAGGTTCGTCAGTCATCCCACCAGTGATTGTAAAACTTTGAAGCGCATATTTAAAGAAAAGGTCGAATCGGGAGAACTCAACTTGGGGACTGAAGGAGTACACAGAAACCCCCTTCCAGTCATGGCCTTTACCATCTCCGAACCTCCTGTCAAAAAAGCAGTTCAATCCTTGATCGAGCATGTCTGCGAATTGCTATACTTATCAAAGGCTCAAAGGAAAGACATGTTTGCGACATTAAACCACATCATGTCAGGAAAGCGTCTACTGATTCAAGATACATTCACTTAGCTTACAGCGACAGACAAACAAATGTATGACTGGGGACTGCTCACCACAGTGCACATCAAAGGAAACGAGTTCAAGAGAGCATTTGTTGATGTCGGCACTGCCGTCAACATCATCCCTCTGAAAACTCTTAGAGCCGCTGGCATTACTCGACAGGAAGCTACTCATTCCCCTATGGAAATCAGAGATCACGAAGGAGTTTCCAGAAATGCGTACGGCTACGTCATACTCAAAGTCAAAGAAAATTTAGTCTGCACTGAGACCAAGTTTTACATAATCCGAGAAGATCCAGGATATGACATGATTCTTGGACGCACATGGATTCATTATGGGAAGGTGACACTGACACCTTCAATTACACATCTCTCTACTGAAGAAACCTCTGACTCAGAGGAAGAAAAAGAAGATATCTCACCATTCGAATATCTGGAGGAGGTCACAGCCTTGACAGAACTTACACAAAAGCCTGAGGAACATCCAAACGCTTTCGTTAAGAGATTTCTCACTCAGGCAAGTCTTATTCCTTCTCATGTGCCCATATCGTCAGTTTTCAAATATGCTTATTTGGTTCAAGGGCTTCACTCCGCAAACAATTTAGCAATTGCAAAATGCTATGAGTGGATAATTTCGCCTCAGCAATATTACACCCAATGGTTGGATTCATAAATTCTTCAGGTTGATCATCCAATCAAGAGATTCATTGCGGAGGATGTGGCTAAGCATGACAGACATTATGAAGGATACTCCTTTCTGCACGAATGTCCATATGTGCCACAACCACGGAATTTCGTCACACGAGGAATTCCGAATCAACGGAAGATATTCAAAGCGCGGTCGACCAAACCTAACAAATTTCATGAAGGGGATCTGGTTATCAAAGCAGCTCAGCATGGTATTCATTCTACAAGGAACTCCAATTGGGAAGGACCATTTATGGTTGATAACTCCATAACCAGAGGATACTACAAACTGATCAACACAGATGGCATAACCCTACCAGTAATTCACGAGAATTGGCTTAAGGCGTTTGTCTGAAATTATCAAACATTTGAGGTACTGAGCGTTTGAAGCATTCATGACGTATGGATTTGGCATTTAGGATTTTCTTTAATTGTATTTCAATTCTTCCAAAACGTTTGCAATACTTGCAATCAGTATTTGAATTCAGCAATTTATCAAAATTCAATTCATATTTCTTAAGGGAAAATCTCTATCAAATCCAAAAGAAAATCCTTAACCATTTACCAATCCAAAACCAGCTAATATCAAAACCCAAATAAAAACCTCACATCTCTCAGAAGTTCAGAAGCTCAAGAGATCATGAAAAAGGAAATCAAAGAAAATCAGCAAAAAGGGATTTTCGCTCCTCTGCATCCTTCAAGGCCTGCAAAGCCGCCTTCTCCTTGTTCAACTCTTCAGTTAGCCTGGCAATCTTGTCTTCTTTCTCCATCATAGCATCATTGGGAAAGGGTATGTCATTCTCACATGAGTCCTTGATAGCGTTCATTTGCTTACGAAGCCACTTCACATTGAAGCCAAGTCTTTCTGAATTCTCCAAGTTAAACTCTCAATCAAAGAGTATATCTTGGGTCACAGTACTTCTGGACTTAGTGCATATATCACTTACAACACGCAAGATAATACCTACTTGCATTGTTGAGGCATAAGCACTCCCAGGATTCCTGTCGACAATTATGTGACCAAACTTCTTCCATATTTTTCTCGTACAAGCCTGCATATCCAATGGGAACGCTGAATCCACCAACTAGTTCATGATACGGGAGTGAAGCATCAAATGGAGGATCAAAAGCAACTCCTGCACTTGGATATTCCTGCACCACTATACGGTTCTCAATTATTGGGGCAGCTTCTACAATCAGAGCAACAACATTCTCCGGTGTTTCAGTTCCTTCTATCACCGAATCAGCAACAATCTGGGTTTCCACAACTTCAGTGATAACCTTCTCATAGCCTTGAAGTGCAGGGATGGTTGTCTCTTCATCAATAACTCCAGGGCAGTTTGAGTTGTCCTCATTGGTTTCAATATCCTCAACTTCGGTATTTGACACCTAATACGAAGATTACATGAGGTTAGAGTCACATAAACATGAAACCATATAAGATTACGAAATACAATATACAAGCAATACGACATCATCAAATTTCATCATCATATACTCAAGGCACGAGCAAATGGCATGAAAGTCATGAAAATACGTTTTACGGTAACCTTGTCTGAAGAAATTGTACTCTTCCATGTACTAGAATAAGAACTGGGAGAAATCTACAAGGAATTTGAGGATGGGTTATATATCATTCTCTTCGTATTTATGTCCTATACAGCGTGTCAAAATTTTATGACAATCTGATGAACAAGCAAGGAGATGTGGTCAAAACATTGAGCAACATACCATCTGAAAAAGTTCAGAAAGTCTCCTGGAAGTTTACTGTTTCGCATTTTTCAGGCCCTAAACGTGCTCAAAACTTAAAAATCTTCTTTACCAAAGCTTGGAAATTTTCCGAGTTTGAATATGCATATGCAGATCATGAAAATACGACCCCAGATGAAGGTTTTACGGCGTTTTTGCTAAAAAACTGAGTTCTGAATTTTCTGACGACGAATTTCGACCAAGTTTTTCGTGTATACACATGGATTCTCATTCATTCATTCACAAATCATCACTTTCATACTTCTATGAAGAGGATACATAACTTGTACTTACTTGGGGGGTCTCCGAAGTATTCAAGGAATTGGGATTGTCCGTGTTAATCACAAAAGGCTCATTACTTCTATTCGGCTCCGAATCTTTGGACGTGCTTTCGTCTCTATTCTCAGAGGATGGATGGGTATCAGCACTCTCCGTCTCCATGACGACATCCTCCTGGATACATCCTCAAGAATATACATTTTATCTATAAAGCATCATAATTGAATATGCGAAGAAATACTTACGACTTCTTCTTCATCGCTCAAATTAGTAATTGTTTGCTCAGTAGCAGAAAACCGAAGACCGTCGATACTTGATGGAGTAAAATTCTGCAACGGAATAAAAACATTGGTTTCATGATCTTAATAATGTGGGCGAGAAAAAGTCACGACAAGGGAAATACCGAGAACTCACCAAAGAACCAACTGGGGACTTTATGGTATTAGGTAACAACTTATAACTCTTGTTACTTCCTTCTCCACCGTGAACAATCGCTTCAGTTTCTGAGAAATCTACACGGATTCGAGGTCTTACATTACGACCGTCCTGTGGTAAAATTTAGTAACATAATTAGAATACAGTTCTCATAATTTCATGAAGATTATACGAAGAAACATACCTGAGAAGATCCTGGAGATGATTTGCGTTTATCACCAGAGAGATACTTCAATCTTGGTTGACCAGAAATCATCTCAGTAGAAGGAGGATCCTTCACTGGAGGCTGACCAGCCATCACGCAATCGCTGAAGTTGTTGATCCCAAAAGTCTACATAACCTGGAGTTACATATGCAAATCTCTCGGAGCAAGGGAACCAGTAATTACTTCCTTCCACATGAGTATGGTCTAAATGGGTTCTAAGTTGTTCAACTGATGGCTTCCTCCTTCGAAAAGTTGGAACACACTGATCCATACCCATTTGTCGAGCTGCTCTGTCAATATTATATTCCTCCACTGAAAGTCCTCCATATATAGCCGATATCAAATGACCAGGGGTGCAACTCAACATGAAAGATCTTTCGCCATCACTCAGATTTGCACCGGACATCAGCATCACACTCTCTCCAGTATTGAAAGTCGTTGGCTGGGAAACATAGGAAGGAACAGACACCCACGGGAGGAAGTTGAACTCAGATTCATCATCCAACACATCAATAAGGCGTGCTTTAGATCGAGGCTGCTTTGTAGACCAACGCATGATCCTGGCATTATCTTTTTCAGAGAAGATGTGACGAGCATCAGCATTCGGTCCTTACAAAATATTACGTGGAATAGGTGCATAGTTCTTGAAGTATTCCCACATCAAAGCTTGAAGAAACATCGTGTTGGCATAGCACTCAATCTTCATAAAGCCATTCGACACACTGGAGTCTATTATCAAGGAGTCCAAGTTAGAATACAAAGAACCCAGGAATAAGCTACCTATCGGAAGTTGCTCACCTTGATCCATCTTGATAGCGAATTGGATCACGAAGGGTTTCAACAAGTTTCCACTGTCTTCAAATATGTCTCTGGACAACCATAAACATAAGAAAGCAGCAATGGGCAACATACCGTCGATGGGACTATCAGAAACCTCGTCCTTTGGCCACCAGCGAGTTAACCAGTGAGCATAGCATCCTTTACTGCCAGACGCCTTATTCACTTCCTCCATTGCGGCTGTCAAGATGTTAGAAACTTCAGTCTCCTCATCTGAAAGATCTTCAGGGAGATTGCCCGTGATTGGGTGATGCATCAAAGCAACCACATCCTCTAAGATAACGGTAAACTCTCCCCATCTGCATATAGAGGTGTGAGTGGGAATACACCAACGAGCAAGTAGAGCCACAATACCTCTCGCATCATGGAAAATGAATAAGTCTCCAGAAGCCTGAATAGCTCTAGTCACTTGCGCCTGATCGAGCATAGCCCTGACATGAGGGAAATCCAGCATATGTCTCGCCCATCCAGAGAATTTTTCCAAAGGTCATCGAGAAAGCTTAAACTTTATGTTTGTTGCAAGGAAGATACCTTGTTCAAGACAAAACCGAATCACTGTCTTAGGAGTCACCAATTTCTTCTGAGTAACATTTCTGGGATTTATCAGAAGACGCTACACTGGATATTTGAGATGATTCTCAGTTTCCTGCTCAACCTCCGCAAAAAATGCATCATCTATATTCGAGACATTCTTAATTCCAGAGGCTTCATCCTCTTCTTCGCTAACGGAAGTCTCATCCATACATGTCTCATCCCTGGAGGTATCATCATCAATACACATTTCGTCCCTTGGAGTGTCGTTAGCTTGAGAGTTGGACATCTTTGCGGAGTAGCTATAAAGTTCATACTACATTCTACTTCAGTATGTCGCCCAGATATAAATCAAGGGAGTAAAAATCATCTAATGGTAACTCTTAACTCTTACCTTTTACGCTTCCACTAACGATAGTGATAGTAATGCTAGAGTTAACACCTCAAAAATCGTTCGTCTCTTAGAAACCTACAAAAACGAACGAAACTCAAATTTTCACAAAATCATGAACATTTCTACTGTGTGAACATTCACCATGGAATTATGAAAACTAAAACATTATTTCATCATAAATAATTGTTTACTTTGAACATCGCTCAAAATTAAACTTGTTTTTGAAAGTATATGCTTACAAAAATATAAACGATAATTCACGTTTTATCTTTTGCGAGTGATAACTCACTCTAAAAAAAAAGACACACTCTTTTCCGCGAGCATGTCACAGTTTTTCATACAAAAATATTTTTCGTGGACAGACCATGATTTTATAAAAAAAAAACTCATTTCCTTCGTATCGTCGTTCGTCTTTAAAACGAAGGTTTATTTCAATTTTGTGAGAGTTCACACCTTATAAGATAAAGTTTTGATTTACATGAAAACTCATAAACAAAATTTTATCACTGGACACAAGTTCATGTATAAAAAAAAATTCCTTCGTACTATCGTCATTCTCTAAAACGAAGGTTTATTTCGGTTTCATGAAAATTCACTCTTTTTATGATAAAACCTTGGTTCACATGAAAGCTCATAAACTAAGTTTTATCACTGGACCTAGGTCTACATATATTAAAAAAAAATCCCTCCTAAATCAGGGATTATTATTAGTTATCAAAACTAACGATCAAACGAACATACGTTTTCAAGAACGAGGGTTTTTCAATAAAACTCGCACTAATATATGCACATATATGATTTCAACATGATCACTTCATGAAACTCATATAAACATCAGCAAAAAAAGAAGAAGAAAGGGATTAATTCCCTTTTATATCAATTTTTATTTCCAAAACCTAATTTTACAAGGATTTCCTTATTTGGGCCCGACCCGCGAATCCTAAACGACCAAGGTTCCATCGTCCAAACCAGCGGTTCAACGCCACTTTATGCTCATCAAACGATGCTCTATCATGCCACTGAGATCTTCATTCAATTCTTGGTATGCTCGCACTATCAAAATCCGGTAACGTCTTAACTTACGACTAAGTTCAATTACTTATATTGTTTATGACCGGAAAATCACCATTCAATGCTGACTGAGGAACACGGCTTTCCTCACTAAGAAGGGGACTTAATATAGATGGTGGATTTTCGACAAAGGCTAAAATCGTAAACCCATAATTATATGAACTCCTGATCCATTAATCATATGTGAGTATTAAGACAAGGGTCTCTCATCGAATCCTCTGACTGAGAATACTTTCTCTCAGAGTACATGCAGATATGTAGTCTCTCGGCTGGACAACGGCATATCTTATGAATACTGAACACTTCAGTAACTATTTATATATAGAATCACGAGATTGACGGCTCCTAGACAACTTGCTCTGATAGTATAGAGCGATAACGTCTTCAGGATACAAACAACGAGTTTCCCTGACTATATAAAGGATATGAAGCTCCAGCAAGCTCATGTCAGAATAATTAATGCTCCTAGACAGCTTGCTTTTCTAGTATAGAGCCATAATTTAATTATTCCTAATTCTTGGATTCATCCACTGAATTTCCGAAAACATTCAAATATTTTCGCAATATTTCGTTACTTAAATCTATGGTTCTTACCAACAGAATTCCATGGGTTAGTAATAAATATTCAATGCACGGGCGTCTGAGCTACCTCCGAGTAAGCCCCGACTCAAAAGGTGCAAGTGTACTCAACGATGATGCACTAACAATCACCGCACGAACAAGTATTTTAAAATACGACGAAACGATGAACATATGCAAAATAGGAAGGAAAATAATAAATAATTAAAATATTGACCAACGCGCCAGGGGATTGGGCTAACCGACCGGTCGGCCGTGTCGTGGCCAATGCCACGCCAGTTTTATATTTTATCATATTTTTTGTTATTTTCCTTGATCTTATGAAAATTCTTTCATTTGAACAAACATCCTTCGTTTGAGGAAACTCCTCAGTTTCATGGTGCTTCCTTCGCACGAAGGAAATAATATCAAATTGGGAAAAATATTGTGGGGCCGTGATTGTTGGCCAATCGGCCATGCCTTGATCCCGGCCGGCCCCACACCTCATGGTTCCTCATTATTTTATTATTATTTCCCTAATCTCATGAAAACTCATTCATCTCATGGTATTTTCATAAATACATGAAAAATAATATAAAATTAGGGAAACCCGTGGGACCGGGCCCCAGCCGGCCGGCCATGCCCTAGCCGGTCCCACACGCCCTTTTATTTTATTATTATTATTATTTTAAGGTTTCCGTCATCCCATGGAACTCCTTGATTTCATGGTATTCCTCTCAAATTAGGAAAATTCCTTCAAATCATGGAAAAATACACGGAAAATACATAAAAATTAGGGAAACTCGTGGGACCGGGCCCAAGCTGGATGGCCATGCCCTAGCCGGTCCCACATGCCCTTATTTTTATTATCTTAATATTATTTGCTTCCTTGATCCCATGGAACTCCTTCACTTCAAGGAAACTCCTTAATTTCAACAAATTCTTTTATTTCATGATATTTTCATAAAATCATGAAAAATAATATAAAACTAGGAAAAGGCACCATGGGACCGTGGTCACTGGCCGGAAGACCATGCATGGGCTTCAGCGGTCCCACGCTTCATCATTCCTTAATTTTATAATTATTTTCCTTCATCTCATGAAGATTCCTCAATTTCAGCAAAATCCTGATTTTATTGTATTTTCTCAAATGGTTGCTCAAACGCACGCCAGAAAATATCAAAATTCTCAGGACTGAGACGCGGACGTGTTGACAATGTGAGCATGTTACCTTGACCGAACAAGGTTGTCTCTTTGGTTTGCAATGAGCCGGTCCCACGTATTTTCATGGTTTGACCTAATCTGCGCAATTGCACGTATTAGGTCGAAGACTCTTCCAAATAATTTTGGAATTTCATGAAGTGATCGTCATTCGATCCCACGACCATCCAGGGTGAGTTTCATGACCCCTTGGTCGGTATCTCACCTCTCCATAATTAATTAGGTTTTATCACCTAAGGCTCAGACGAGCATTATATGAAAAATGATTGAACCAGCATTTGATCATCTTTTCACCAACTCTTCAAGGGGTCTTGGTATTTGCTCACGCAAGCATATGGACGCTACATAGTCGACCCACAGTCTCATGTAGCCGGTCCTCCTTCATTCCATGGTTAAATTTTCAATAAACTATCACTCGGTCATCAATTGATCAAATTAGGGTTTCTGAGTCCAAGGATCATAATTCCAGATTCGAACGCTAATAATTTTATGACGATCTCATGATCACCATTTTATTATGCTCGGTTCAACTACCAGTATTCTAATTAATGTTTTATTTCGGTCACGCTGCCAATAATTCATCAGACGAGCAACACTTGCTCAGATGAGCAATATTTGCTCAAACCAAGGAATATTGGTTCAACTATCAATATTCAACAATTCATCGAATGAGCAATACTTGCTCACCTCAACGTGAAAATTACACCTCTGTCTCAACGGACACGTTCAATTCATGAGTTTCAGAACATTTTGCAGAATCATGTTCAACTCAGCAAATACATAGACTCATCGTCCCATAAAGTCAGCAACTGACTAAATACACGTCTTTCCTGCAGACTCCACGTTCACGAGACATCAATCGTGTCACTTGGGGGGATATCAACTAGGGTTTTGGTCTGGCGGTCTACGGTACGTGTGTTCATACACACGATGGAATGTGAGCAAGTCGTGTAATCAGTTGAATGAGTTAACAAAGTAGTGGATGGAAAGTCGACCAAGTCTCCGCACGATGAGCAACTGGTTTCAAACACGATTTCCATTTCCTTACTCTTTGATTCCATCAACTGTCACACTTCCTGGGATCATGGTGTCTACAATTCCAGCAGTATAAATAAGCCTCTAAAATCATGATTGAATATACAACGATCTCACGTCTCACAGACAGCACGAGATCAACACCTCATCAATTGAGAAATTACTCTCAACTGAGCAACTTCAATCATTCAGAACTTATCTTATTCAGAATTCCCAACACACCCACAATCTTTGATTACCATTGATTCCACACATTTCTCAGCTTCCCTCCTACAGATCAACCCATCCTCTCTTGTGACCGAATTTACTCTGGAACGGCCATTGTCTTTGTTTAGGCCGGAGTACTACAGATTGATCTCTCGAATTCAAAGCACTCCCTTCTTGCAGTGCATCTGTGTGAGGTTGAACATTTCGCTCGGTTCAAGGAGTCTCCTCCGTACGGTCGTCTCCTCAATCTCCTAAAAACCATCAAATCTTTTTGCCCCATCTACACCATTATAAGAGCTTGATTCTTGCATTTAACTTTATAGATCGAAAGACTGTTGTAGAAGTTCCACTCACCCTCTGACAAGACATACTATAACAATGTCCAATGTGTACCAACAAGGTTTTCCTTTGTCATATAGTTCATTGGAATGAACATTTTCTCAACTTTAATAGGGAGATTCAAGATGAATTATTAAACATATTTGGCAATCCCATCTATGTCCTTGGTTTTAGCAAAGAACTGCAAAAGAAATATTTTTTAGAAAAAAAAATATTAGTGGATGCATTTGAAAGGGTGCACAACATGTGTGGAAACAATGTTGAATAACTTCTTATGCAATTTATATTTAGGTGCATAACTTGTTATGTAGTTAATAATTAGTTGCATAATATGTTATGCGGAAGAAATAATATGGGCATAACAGTGATGAATAACTTTTCATGCAGAATAGTTGTGATGACTTGTTATGTAGCAGAAGTAACAGGTTTTTAACAAAAGCGGATTCATAATAAAAGTTAAAGTGTTGGGATATGATTTTCTTTTTGTTCAACTTACCCAACCATATGGCCTCATGAATGCCGACTCCGCATACCTCTGTTTATAACTCACATTATCCGCTTCATTTTGCCGCTTCCTGAACAACATGTAACTGTAGAAGCGTATTACTTGTTCTTCCAGGTATTCATTGTTCATTAGTTGCCTTATTATATTTATGTGAATTCGAATATCCCATAAGTAGGGTTCTTCTTCTGATCCTTCTTCTCTGATACTCCAAGCCGAATTTCTGCAGAAGACATAATTAGTGAGTTTTTTCTTTTTTTTACGTGACAAAAAAGCAGAAAAATTGGTGTTCAAGCAAGCAGAACTTGTTATGCCTTTATTTTTTAAGAAGCATAACTTCTTATGCATGGATGTTTTTTGAAGCATAATTTTTTATGCATTTACTTTTAAGAAGCATAACCTGTAATGAATTGATTTTTTTAACAAGCATAAAGGTAGTTTTTTATGTACTTGCTGGCTGTTGGCGTGATGAAAGTATCTCTGCAATACTTCCATGAAGGCTGGTTCTATTGTATCTTTGTAGTCTTCAAAACATTCCATTTTTTCCAGCGGGGGTAATTTTGTAAATAACTTGCCTCCAGAAGTACGAGCATTTTCTTCTTCAACTTTATTCTCATCGAGCTTGTCTATTTTATTATGATGCTTCCCTAGGTCACAATCTTTGAGGAGTATACTGGTTGTCCTTTCATTACCTGATGTCCTTTTCTTGATTCTTTTTACCTTGCTTCCCGTTTGCACCTTGTTCCCATTTTTCTGTTCATGTTTCCCATCTTTCGGTTCCTGATTCCCATCCTCTTCTTCCTGGTTACCATCTTTTTGTTTGGCTTTTTCCTTCACTACTGTCTTTTTCTTTACAGGTTCATCTTCGCAAATTCTGTTCTTGGTACAAATTCCTCTCCTATTTATTCTTCCTAGAGATTCATGTAACCAAAATGTGTTAGATGTAAACATTTTATTTTGAAATTAAGTAAATAGTTGATTAAAGAGCAAAACAACAACATAATATAAAAATAATAAATAGTATATAGTATATAGTTGATTCGACATTAAAAAAAAATTTCTAGCCATTCATATAAAGATGTTATGATGCTTTTTAAAATACATAATTTGCTTATAAATTTATGTACCAGGTGTTTGAGGGTGAAAACGGTTTCTGCTGATTTTGGTAATTTCGGGTGTGTGGGTGAGAAACGAGTCTAAACCCTAAACAATGTACTGCAAGGGAGTATTTTAGATTCGAGAGATCAATCTGTACAAATCCGGCCTAAACCAAGAAATGGCTGTTCCAGACTTGCTTCGGTCACAAAGTGGAGGAGAAGGGTTGGCTTTGGGGAGGGAAGCGAAGAGAGTGTTGAGACCAGAATAGTTGATTCTGGAAGAGTAGTTGTTTTACGACTTGCATCAGAAAGTGGGAGGCTAACATATGGGAAAGCTAGCAAATATTTTTCTGAGTGTTGTATGCTCCTGACCAGAATTAGTTGTTCGGTGGAAATAGGTAATGCCTATTTATACAAGTCGAAGTGAAACGTACTCTGGTCTCGTAAGAAATGGAAAACGAATGAGTAAATGGGAGGAGGTGATAACCGGTAACGCCTGGTATTTATGTTCCATAAAAGAAAGCGTTTCACCATTACTCCCTGTATTTACTAACCTCCTCATCCTTATGACATTCTCTTATGACGGGCATAGTGTACGCCGCACGCTGTAAACCGCCAAACCAATACCCAATGAGCATCCCCTAGTTTGTGACATGTATTGATGTCTCGAGTGTTTTCGTGGAAAACATGTAGCATGTTGTTGTTGTCTGGCAAGTTGATCTTGGGAGACTTGCCAGCTCGGTGGTGACATGCGGTGGTCGAGATTTTGCATCTTAAGAGGAAAGGTATCCGTTGATTATTGCAACCCTTCGTTTGGTAGCCAGTGGCATGAAAGCATGATCGGTATGGCTTTAATATGGCCTAGTTTAGGCGCGGCCAAAATTTAGGGTTTTGGCCTTGTTTAGCCGCGACCAAACTAGGGACAAAGGTTGCCATGCGTTAGCTGGTAACCTTGGACGGCTAAGATCTGCATCTTAGATGAAAAAATGGTCGTTGATTGTTGCAGGCCTTCGTTTTGGAAGCCGTAAAGGGAAGGCCGGAATGGTATGGCGCGGCAAGGTGGTTGGCATGCCATTGGCACATGTGGCATGGACGACATGCCTTGGCGCGGCTTAAGCGTGGCCAAAAACTAGGGTTTTGGCGTTGGGCCAAAGGTTGCCATGTGTTGGCTGGCGACCTTGGACGGCTAAGATTTGCATCTTAGATGGAAGGATGGCCGTTGATCGTTGCAAGACTTTGTTTTGGTAGCCGCGTAGGGAAGGTCGGCATGGTATGGCGCGCAAGGTGGCTGGCATGCCATTGGTACATGTGTCATGGCCGGCGTGCCTTGGCGCGGTTTGGGCGTGGCCAAAACTAGGGTTTTGGCATTGGGCCAAAGGTTACCATGCGTTGGTTAGCGACCTTGGACGGCTAAGATTTGCATCTAAGATGGAAGGGTGGTCGTTGATCGTCGCACTCCTTCGTTTTGGTAGCCGCATAGGGAAGGCCGACATGGTATGGCGCGGCAAGGTCGTTGGCATGTCATTGGCACATGTGGCATGGCATGCCTTGGCGCGGTTTGGCGTGGCCAAAACTAGGTTTTTGCCCAAAGGTTACCATACGTTGGTTGGCGACCTTGGACGGCTAAGATTTGCATCTAAGATGGAAGGGTGGTCGTTGATCGTCGCACACCTTCGTTTTGGTAGCCGCATAGGGAAGGTCGTCATGGTATGGCGCGGCAAGGTGGTTGGCATGCCATTGGCACATGTGGCATGGCATTCCTTGGCGCGGTTTGGCGTGGCCAAAACTAGGGTTTTGGGCCAAAGGTTACCATGCGTTGGTTGGCGACCTTGGACGGCTAAGATTTGCATCTAAGATGGAAGGGTGGCCGTTGATTGTCGCATTCCTTCGTCTTGGTAGCCGCATAGGGAAGGCCAGCATGGTATGGTTTTCCATGGGCACGGTGGTGCGGCTTGCATGGTTGGCATGCCTTGGCGCGGAGACGTGGCTGGCATGGTGGTGCGGATGGCATGGTTGGCATGCCTAGGCGCCGAGACGTGGCTGGCATGGTTTGCCATTGGCACGGTGGTGCAGCTGGCATAGTTGGCATGCCTTGACGCGGAGACGTGGCTGGCATGGTTTTCCAATGGCACGGTGGTGCGGCTGGCATGGTTGGCATGCCTTGACGCGGAGACGTGGCTGGCATGGTTTGCCATTGGAACATTGGTGCGGCTAGCATGGTTGACATGCCTTGGCGCGGAGAAGTGGCTGGCATGGTTTGTCATTGGCACGGTGGCATGATAATTAGGGTTTGGTATGTACGAAGATGATGTCGGTCAATACTAAGGGTTCTACCGTGGAATATGACACATGTATATAAAAAAAAAGGTACCCTGGTAATTCTTACGTAGGCATGCTGATTGATTCAATAAATGCGCTAGTGGTCATAGTGACGTCATGTCAGATGTATGGTTTTACAATTTTAACCCTAAGCTTAAAACCACCATCAACACCAGGCTTTGTGAAATTATCTTTATCTCTGCAGCTTCGTTTGAGTCTTTTTTGTTTTCAGCATCTTGTGCGGCTGGAGTTAAAGGACTATATGCCGCTTCATTCAAATCATTTTCTTTTTCAGCAGCTTCTGTGTCTGGAGTTAAAGGATTTTCTTCCAGGTATGTCAAGACATCACCGGTCGTCTCAACGACCATCTCCTTCTTTACATCGACGACCGTCTCAATGGATGGTTGTTCTGGTATCTCAACAATGGGTTTTTGCGGCATTTTAGCGACTGGCTGTTCTGGTATCTCAGCAGTTTTTTGTTGTGGTCCTCCAACATCATATTTAGTTGCAGCAGCAGGTTGTGAAATATGCAGATTAAATGTGAGCCCTTCATCTTTTTCTTCTTTCTTCTGAGTTTCTGAAAGAATGTTATCATCACCAGACAAAAATTCTTTTTCCTGTGCTTTAATTCTTTCTTGAGTTGTTGCTAGATTTGGTTTTGTCTCCAATTCCTATGGCGTGTCTGTTTCCTTGTCGCTGGAGAGATTAACAGCCTTTTCCATGTCTATGAACTTGAAAGGTGAAGAATGGAGTCCTTGACTAGTAGTTTGGTCTTGGATATCAAGTCCGATAACTTCTGGCAATGATTCTTGTGTAGGTGATTCAGTTGAAGATACCATTTCAACAAGTGTTGCATTCCTTGGAAAATTTTGACTCAGTAGGATGCTAGGCTCATCTGATGATACATCGACGCTAGGGCCACCTGACGACTCCACCTGCACCTCTTTTATGCCTGAATCAACGAGCAACATCTTCAAAAAATCATACAACTGAGAGTTGAAGTCTTCTTCACTTTATCTATTTGTCTCCTGAGTCTGCTTCATGTCTTTCAGCTTTGCTTGACCAATCTTCAACCTTGATCCAGGACTATCCGAATACTTTTATTGTTCAATGATCTGTAACACATCCTGAAATGCTTCTTCATACTTGTGCATGTTCTCTTCAAGATTCATTGTGATGAGATCAAGTATATCTGTCCTTTTTCTTGGTTCTCTTGGTTCACATAGTTCCAACTCCGTTGCATTGTACTCATCTCTAAAGTTCTCAAGAAAGTGCAACATGATTAATAAAAATCAGGGAATGCATAACAAATATAACAACATTTTTATATGCATAACCTGGGATGCAGCTATTTCAAACAATGCATATCTGGTCATGCATTTAATATTGGAGCTGCATAAGATGTTATGCATTTATTTATTAAGGTGCATAACTTATTATGCATTCATATTTTTTCTCATGCTTAACACTTTCTCATTTTTAAATAATGCATAACTGGTTATGCAATCACAATTTGAGTTGCATACGATGTTATGCAATTATTTATTAAGGTGCATAACTTATTATGCATTCATATTTTTACTAACACAACCCTGCTTAGCACTTTCTCATTTTTAAGGTTCATAAACAAGTACCTCTAAGCTTGTAATATGCTTCTTGAGCATTGCTTTCTTCATTGCTGCAAAGTCCCACCTTGCAGCTCTTGGTGTACCAATGGGATTGACCTTGACGATTTCGGATGATATCTGAAAAAGCGGGGGTCTAACAACCACACCCAATATTTTGTTCGACAATCTGTATAGACTAACTCCCATATAATTCCAAGAGAATCAACTAGACATTCAGACTCAATCAAGGAAAAGCATCAAAGAGTATATCTCAATTTGTCAATACAATCTGCAATCGAACAAATAGAAATCTGTGAGCCTGATTGTTATGATAAATAACTTGAATGGTATCAAAAACCAATATTCAAGTGTCAATAAATTTCAATCAACAACCAAAGATCAGATTTACCGATTGATTGAACTACGCACAACCTGTGATATTTCAATTATATAAACAAATATAATGCGGAAAATAAATAACACAAACACCAGAAGTTTTGTTAACGAGGAAACCGCAAATGCAGAAAAACCCCAGGACCTAGTCCATATTTGAACACCACCATGTATTAAGCCACTACAAACACTAGCCTACTACAAGTTAACTTCGGACTGGAATGTAGTTGAGACCTAACCAAGTCTCACACCGATTAAGGTACAGTTGTGTTCCTTACGCCTGTGAATCCCAGCAAGACTCTAGGCACTTGATTCCCTTAGCTGATATCACCCAAAACTAAGAGTTGCTACGACCCAAAGTCGAAGACTTGATAAACAAATCTGTCTCCCACAGAAAAGTCTATTCTGATAGATAAATTTGTCTCCCACAGAGATACCTACAAAGTTATTGTTCCGTATTTTGATAAATCAAGGTGAACAAGAACCAATTGATAATCTCGTCTTATATTCCCAAGAACAGCCTAGAAATATCAATCACCTCACAATAACTTAACTATATGGTAGTACTCAATACAATAGAACAAATAAAACCAGAACACGCAACTATAGAGAAAATAGTTGGGTTTGGATTCAGAATTCCAATGAAGTCTTCAAGTCGTTAACCTATAATGGTTTTAGGAAAAACCTATCTAGGTTAAAGGAGAATCGACTCTAGTACGCAACTAGTATCACACAGGAGGTGTGGAGATTAGGTTTCCCAGTTGCTAGAGTTTTCCCTTATATAGTCTTCAAATCAGGGTTTGATAGCTTTGAAATGAAGCAATCAATATTCGTCGTTAGATGAAAACCTAATTTAAGATTCAAGCTAAGTTTTCTTAAAACTAAGGAAATATATCTCCACCGGTAGATGGTCTTAGCTTGTTACACACAAATTAAAAAAACTTTCATTTAGATATAGGTAACCGTATCTAAACGTGTATATTGAGTTGGCTCAACAGTAGTTAACCGAACTTATCCATATGAACACTTTTATATCAACCACATTCATCTAACACTTCTAGATCAAATGGTAATCAAATGAATCTTATTGTGTTACTCATAGAGTTGTTCAATTGTTTATATTCTCATATAAGTATACAAGACGCAATTGAAACAAAATCGGATTGATTCAAGATAACCAATTAATGATCATTAAGCCACGGTTTGCAAATATTGTATTTCTTAATTTATATATGTATTTGTTCATGAGTATGAAAACATAGTTAACCGATTTTAGATCATAAACCAACTTAGTTTGCAAATGCGTACGCAAACTTAAGTTCCGGTCTTTGGACTTGTCCGACAGTTCGCAAACGGGTATGCATATTGTCGTTCCGGACCTAACTCAGGTAAAACCGTTCGCATACTGGTATGCATACTTAGCTCCCCGACTTTAACAGTTAAAATCGTTCGCATATTGGTATGCAGATTTGGTTTCCGGACCTGAATCATACCACAAGTATGCAAACTGTGCTATATCTAGACAATGGTTAATTGTTCTAAACTCCCATTTCAATCATTGAAACATCCTTAGAAGACGACAATAGTTGTCTCACACAAACTATTAGATTATAAGTAATTTTCAAGTGATCAAATGATCAATACGAAACATTCCGAGTCTACATCAAATGACTGTCTCACACAAATCATGTAAGATGTTTCATGGAAGTTTTCACATGATCATCTTTTGACTCATTATTTAGTTTCCAACAAATAAATTGTTTCCAACTAAACTCGTCAAGAATAATGATGAACGAAGCTAAAGTAAAAAGCTTCCAACACATATTTTGAGAAAGATGTAAGCGAGTTAAACTCAGCTCGAAATATCAAATTTGTATAATGTGAAAGTCTATATAGTTATACGACTTAGTATCAGTAGGAGATAGAATAGAATAAACTTTTGAGTGATAGATAAGTTTAAGTCTCCATATACCTTTTGTTGATGAAGTTCCTCCAAGCTCTCCTCAGTCGATCTTCGTATTCAATCGATGAACACCATGAAGTCTAAAGCTCAACTACACATTCTATCCTAGTCCGACATATAGCTATAAGTAGACTAGAAATCAAGACTTATAGTTTTGACCACCTAAATTTAACAAACAAGCTTGAGATAACAACGCTTGCGAGTTCGACCGAGCAGTGCTCTAACAATCTCCCTATTTGTCAATTTTAGTGACAAAACTATCAATACATATGTATTACAAAATAAACTTTGTAGCTTCTCATCCAACATGCTTGATTTCCTTGGTTCTTCAACATTCCTTGACTCCAATTACTCCAGTGATTCTGAACGTGTTCAACTCAGCATCAATGTTGTTGAAGATCCGTAGCTATAACAGTACTCAACATGATTGTTTTTGTATTGTTATTCAGTGTCATAGTATTATTACACAACATCAAAGTTCAATTTTATCACAACTTTTACAATAATACTACGGTGATATGTATCACTCCCCCTTAGTCAATACTTCATCTCACAATGAAAACTATTCCCCCTTACATAATGATTCGTAAACCATATGTATGTAGTGTGAACTAAAAAATAATTCTCCCCCTTTTTGTCAATATAAATTGGCAAAGGTACGAAAACTAGCGGGATCATAATGAAATTCTCATAGAGAATTAGAGATACTTCATGACTAAAAGAGAACATATCAACTTTGTTTCGATGATTTCACATAGTCGAAACCTAGTGTTTTCATCAAGGAGTTTATAAATATACAAGAAAACTCCTACAATATTCCACACCCGCACTCCCCACAAATATTTGGCAATTAAGAACAAGTTCAATTAAGAACTCTCCCCCATAAAATGTCATTCCCGAAAGAACAACAAGAGGATTAGTAGTTCTCATAACAAAATACAGTCTAGACACACCAGTGCAATTGCGTAACAACGTCCATAAGATAAATAGTTTTGTCCACACAAGCCTGAACTAAATCGCTGCAGAACTGAAGATCTAAGTTAATTGGTCCACCTAACAATTTAACCCATATAGATGGCCTACCAATGCCTGCGGGAAAACATCACCAACCAAACTTCTCGGGTCCACAACTAGCCAGAAAATTTCAGTTTTCTTGATGTTTATATGAAGCCCTTTGCTGCCCCCTTCAGACTGAATGATGTTCAAAGCTTTGGATACTTCCAGTGTATCACCCACCAGTGTGTCATCATCCAAATACCACACATGAAGATCAAGATTGCATTGCGAAGAAATCATACATACAAGCGGATGCAGAGTGAGAGAAAAGTAATAAGGGACCTAATGGGTAACCTTGCTGCACTCCCAATCCCAAAGATAATGTGAAATCGTTGTAGTAAAGTCTAGCGGGCTTGGATTAGGAAAACTCCACCCACCTGGAAATACTTGGGCATTTACTTTGCACTTCCCTGATCATGGTGGTCTTATCTACCAAATTAAAGGCGTTGTTGAAATCAACTAACATCATGGTCATGTCGTCTTGTCCACCTTTCAACTCCAGTAACATATTTGCTGAGTGTAAAATGGATTCCCCTCAGCAGGGAATGCCAACTCCAAATTGATGATCACCTAAGTAGAAGGCCATATCTTTTCCCACCGAAGTTACTGCCAACTTTAAACACACCCTCCTCCAAACAGTACCAACATAAATTGGCCTCAATCCCCCACCATGCTTTAACGAATGAGTTAAAGGGGCACTCTCCACAAATCCCCCAAGAACAGCCGGGCACTTAACGGCTAACCATAAATTAACCGCACCAACAGTAGACGCTAAGATGTCATTTGCAACAGTGGAAGCAGCACCACTAAAGGCATCTGACAAGTGTTGGGCTCTCAAACCGTCCCTACCACAAGAAGTCCCTCTAGGGAAGCTCCAAATCCGCCCAAAACAGCCATAGCGTCTACATCAACTACAGCTACATTGATCGAATTTGGAGGTATGCAGGGGGGAGGATCTTGAGGGTGTTGAAGCCCCGGTTCATGGAGTGTGTCAGGTATAGAGGGGGCAACCCCATTAAAAGAGAGAACGTGTATCACATGTATGTAATTACCTGAACTTAGCTTTCTTCTACAAGCATGTAAATTAGATTTTTTGTTCTTTACAATGTGATAGGCTTGTCTTCGCTTTTGAACTAATTTATGGGCTAAGTTAAGGCAATTGTTTGTCTCTTTTCATTGATCAAATAAATGAATAACCGTAGTAACAACGTCATTTAGACCTGATATAACCCTTTTCACGCATGTTAAAACTGTTAGATAGGAAATTCAGATTATAATTTTTTTCCTATTTAATTGTTATACACTCATTATTCAAAAAAGAAAAAGAAAACAAACGTCAAACAAATGCGTTTTTTCCCTAAACAACGCGTTTTTTGCCCGAAACGTGCTCACACCTGTCAAACCACGTTATAACGTTCACGCCCTATGGCCGTGACCTGACATGTGACCCGTTTTCCGAACCTTGGTATACGTTCATGCACTTATAATCGGTTTATAAGACTTATAATATAGACTGATTGTAAGATTCAAGAGTTTTTTTGTGATTTTTTTCGCTAGAGTCGGTTTACGGTTTACGTAAATGCTACAATCTAGGCGTTTCTTCGACTGTTTTGCTCATAACTTCTTCGTATGATGTCGGGATGACCTCATTCTTTTTGCATTCAACTCGCATTTTCATCCTCTATGATATAAAGATAAAAATTGCTGGGTTTGTACAAAAATTAAAACATGGTTAATCAATCTGAAAAGACGAGGGTACCCAAATACACCATAATATTTTTTGTTTCAACCTATAAGTCCTCTATCGAATGTGATCCTCTATGGACAGAATCAAAACAATACGAAAATTTGGTTCACACTTTATGTGGCTGTCTATGGATACGAGATCGAGACAATACAACAACAAGATAAGTTGTGTGATTGACTATGGATACAAGATCGAGACAATACTACAACAAAGTGTGTTACTTGATATTATGTTCGGTAATAACCAAACTCTATAGGATCACTATCAAGTAATGCGGAGTTAACATATATGTGTATTTTACTTTATTATAATAAACAATTATAATGCGGTAATCAAAGTAAAAGACACGACAAGATTTTGTTAACGAGGAAACCGCAAATGCAGAAAAAACCCGGGACCTAGTCCAGTTTTAAATACTGTCAGAATTAAGTCGTTATGCAAAATATAATACCAACTTCGTATAGTTGAGACCAAGCAGACTACCCCTAGCTATTTAGTTCCCTCAGTATCCCTGCGCCTTCGACTTCTAGAGTCACACACGTGAATAGAAAGTCCTTTGGATCGTATTCCAAACAACAAAGGAAGAATCCATTTGGTCACCACTCTAATCAATCTTGTTACAATATTTAGATGAGTCGTTGACAGAGGCTCTTATGTTTAACACAATAAAGTTCTTTATCTGGTTAGAACAATCTAACTTTAACTACCGAAATTTCCAAGTATAGATTCACACTAATTAATCGAATAAATTTGATTCTATGGATACAAGATCGAGACGATACAATAAAGAACTATGTTTACTTGATAATAGGTTCGGACTTAACCAAACACAACAGGATTACTATCAAGTAAATAGGAATTGACGTTTGTGTATTTTACTTCTAATTATAATAAAAACAATTATAATTGCGGAAATAGAAAAGTAAAAGACACAACAAGATTTTGTTAACGAGGAAACCGCAAATGCAGAAAAACCATAATTGAATACTCTCAGGATTAAGCCGTTATACAAAATCTAAACCAACTTCGTATAGTTGAGACCAAGCAACTAAACCTATAGTTCATCTAGTTCTGTCTGTATCCCTGCGCCTCCAACTTGCAATAAGTCACGCACTTGGAACAGTTCCTTTGGTTCGTATTCCAAACAGTAAAGGAACAACAAATATGTTCGGTAACAACTCTTTTCAAACAACGTGATATGAGTTTGACAAAAGGCTCTTATGTTTATCCCAATAAACTCCTTTGTCAGGTTCTTACATCTATCCAATAACAATTACCAAGTAGATGTTTAGACTATGCAATCAATAATTCGAATCACAAAGAAACGTATTGATGTCGATCTTCTCAACTAATCAATCAAGGTTATCACAAAGATAAACCGATTATAGTTGGATCCCCAGCCGATCAAGTTTTGTGCACACCAAAAATTATGAACCCAAATCAGAAATCTTCTTCGTCTTCAAATCTTCTTAAATCTTCAATAAACACCTTCACACAATCAACTTGAATCTCTTGTGATCAATCATACACACAACGGAGTTTGTTAACAATGGATTATCACAAGACGTCTTTATATCTACAAACAGTCTAAAGATCCCCGTCGAAACTTCGATCTAGTTTGAGTGAATCTTATATCATAAGAGAAGATTCTCAAGCATAAACAAACTAGGTGCAAACAAAGTTCAATAATCGTTAGTCAATCAAATCAATCGAAAGCTAATAATAAACTGCAATTATCTAGTTTCCCATCAACGGTACTCGTAGAGCTTCCCAATCCCAAAGAAGTCTTTAAAACGAGCGGTCGTAAGAGATTTCGCCTAATTAGGGTATTTTCCTCTCCAAATAGACGGTTCCACCAGTAACAACACAACTAGGTAGTTTTGCTGGCTCTGAGGATTAGCTTGCTCGAAATGCAAACTTCAATATTTATAGACCTGTTGATGGTGGTTTTTTTAGTTCAAGGCTAAAAGTGTAAAACCCTGTATTTAATGCATCGTCATTCTGCAAAGGGACTGAGCCATTCAAAAAGTAATGGGTGTCCAGACCTCTTTACTTACGTATGTATTGAACAATTCAACATATTTATGAAATTTATCCAGAATGGTGCATGAAGCAACCATCCCAGATATTCTGTAAATTTTAACCTACTGCATTATTCACTAATGCATTGACATGTCTAGTATTTTCCTATGCAATGTTCCCAGCCGAACTCTCAATATTGCATGACATGATGATTAATGTTCACTCGCAGCGGAGTAACACGAATCTCCCGAAGTGTCAGTATTGAGACCCGCATAAAAACACTCACGTAGGCTACACCACTCTCTGATAAAGATATCGGCGTGTTGACACACTTTTTAATTAAAAGTTAGTACGATCGACACGTTTAAATTCCTTAAGGAAAATCTAGACTGTCCATGTCAGTCTTAAAAAACGATCACAGCCACACAATTTGGCCACACAATTCAACAAGCCTAGCCTACTCCCAACGGAACTAGGTGGTCATCACGATGACCACCGGCGGGCCCGCTAACATCCTAGCCGGTCGGAATCCATTTAGTTCACCCGCAACACCCTCAAACGTTAGCCTGAACATGGATTATCGCGCTGTTGAAAAAGAGCTCAAACGAGCCAAGACCGACCATAACGGTTTCAAATTCATCACATTCGTCCAACTTAACTATCCTAGTTGGACGGTCTAGATCTTCCCTAGAATGATCAAAAGGGTATTGGTGTGTTCACCGGCGACCCAACTACATCCTTGGTCAATCGACTTGCCCACGACAAACCAGGAGCGCATTGAATCGCTTTCCCAAAGTAGGGTGAACACGCTTCTTTGGAGACCCTAAGTTGCGTTGGGGCAACACGCTACTGTCGCAAATCGATCGTAACCATCCATCTTCGCCAGCCAAATCGAGTGGCTTAGATTCAATTTCAGGCAGCCCCGAAGATATCAGCATGCTCACTGGAAATCCACCTTTTCACATGGCCGATCGGTCTACTCAAACTAGAGCCCAACGCTTTCAATCGATCATCCAAAATAGGATTGGCCACATGGATTCTAAACCCTAATTTAAATCAACGGAAGTAGGCAACTGTCGCAAATCATCTCGTCCATCCATCTTCGCTAGCCTAATCAGATTGTTTAGATTTATTTTCAGGAGGCCAAAAGGGTAACGCAGTGATCATCGGCCACCGCTCCTCCACAGGGAGCGATCGACCAAGTGGTAGTTCACCCATAAGGTTCCCAAACGATCGCCCAAAGGTGGACGGTCATGCTACTTTTTTAAGACGTTCAATTCGAGACTAATTTGAACGAGCTCTAAAACAACGATGTATCCTGCACATCAATTATTTTTAGCTGCTTGTTTAAAAGCGATGCTTTATATACATCGATTATAAGCGATGTTTTATAAATATTGATTTCACAAGTAATTTTATTATTTGACCTAAAAGCACTATGTGCTGCTTTTAGCGGCGAGTCTCACGACTTGACCCGTTTACTCGAGACATCAAACACGTCACAAATTGGGGGATGCTCACTGGGGTATTGGTCTGGCGGTTTACAACATGCGGCGTGCAACGTGCTCATTACGAGAAAGTGTCAGAAAAGGACGGACGGTTAACAAATGAGAGTAGTGGGTGAAAGTGTGACAAATTTTCCCTCATAATGGAAACGTGGTGATCACCACTTTTTATGCAACCCCACTTATCCACTGCTTAATCACCTCCACTTCCTATGAGATCGGGGTGTGCTCGAACATGACTTGTATAAATAGGATTTCAACCTCTTTCAAAAAACACAAGTGTTATCAACAAAAGTAGCCAGAAACCATATTCTGATACAAGTCATAAAACAACCATACCTTCATAATTCAACATCCTGATCTCAAACACCTTCTTCGCTTCCCTCCCTAAGATCAACCCTTCTCCTTCACTTTGTGACCGAATTGAATCTGGAACGTCCATTTATTGGTTTAGGCCAGAGTCTTACAGATTGATCTCTCGAATCTAAAAGTACTCATGTGCAATACATTTGTTTAGGATTTGAATTCGTTTCTCATCAACACACCCAAATTTACCAAAAACGGTAGAATCAGTTTTTACCCCAAAACAAGACCAAGGAAGTTTGGACACCAAGGAATTTCCAAAACCGAAAATATTCTCAAGATATGTGTAGATGGTGGATTTTCGACAAAGGCTAAATTCGTAAACTCATAATTATACAAAGCTCTGATTCAGAAATCAGACGTGAGTATCGAGACATGGGTCTCTCATCGAATTCTCAACAGAGAGTACTTTCTCTCAGAGTACATGTAGATATGTAGTCTCACGACTGGACAACGGCATATCTCATGAATACTGAATACTTTCAGTGATTATTTCTATGTAGCATCACGAGATGGACGTTTCCTAGACAGCTTGCTCTGCTAGTATAGAGCGATAACGTCTTCAGGAACAAACAACGAATTTACCCTGACTATATAAAGGATATGACTTACCGACAAGCTCATATCGGGATAATTAATACTCCTAGACAGCTTGCTCTGCTAGTATAGAGCCACAAAGTTAATTATTCCTAATTGCTCCTATTCCATGGTCGAATCCACGACTGGTCCCGTGGAATGACAATAACAATTGTTATGATTCTATGATCGAATCCACGGCTTGATATCATAGAATAACAATAACTATATTATCTCATTATTCTAATTTCATGATCGAATCCACAACTGGTCTCATAAATGGTAATAGATAAATCTTAATTACTCTGAGTCTATGGTCGAATCTACGATCCCATGGAATGGTAATGCTCACTTTATTATTATGAATTCGTAGTCGAATCCTCAGCTGATCCTATGAATTAATAATAAACATCTTATTACTCAATTTTGTAAATTATTCTCCACTGAATTCCACAATTAACAATAAATAATCAACAACCGGGCGTCTGAGCTACCTCTAAGTAAGCCCCGATTCAAATGGTGAAGGTGTATTCAACGATGATACACTAACAGTCACCGCACGAACGAGTATTTCAAAAATACAACGAAACGATGAGCCTATGCAAAATAGAGAAGAAAATAATAAATAATTAAAAATATTGACCAGGGTGTTGGGAGCACGGAAACACGACCGACCGACCGTGTCATGGTCAATCCCACGCCAGTTTTATATTTTAATGCATTTTTATTATTTTCCATGATTTGATGAAAATTCTCTCATTTTACCAAATCTCCTTCGTCTTGAGGAAACTCCTCGGTTTCATGGTATTTCCATAAATCCATAAAAAATAATATAAAATTAAGGAAAGGAGTGTGGGGCGTGACCATTGGCCAACCGGCCATGCCTTGGTCCCAACCGGCCCCACACCCACGGTTCCTTATTATTTTATTATTATTATTATTATTATTATTTCTCTAATTTAATGAAAAACTCCTTGATTTCATGGTATTTTTGCACAAATCATCAAATAATAATAAAATAAAATAAATTATGAAAAACTTTTGGGACCGGGCCTTGGCCAGCCGGCCATGCCCTAGTCGGTCCCACACGCCCCTTTGTTTTATTATTTTATTATTAGTTTTCCTTGAATTCATCAAATTCCTTGATTTCATGGTATTTCTCTCAAATTAGGAAAATTTTTCTCAAATCATCAAAATACCTAAAAAATATTAAAAAATTAGGAAAACTCATGGGACCGGGCCCTAGCCGGCCGGCCATGCCTTCCACGGTCCCACACGCCCTTGTTTTTTATTATTTTAATATTTTTTGCTTCCTTGAACTCATGAAAACTCCTTCAATTCATGGAAACTCCTAAAATTCATCAAATTTCTCAAAATTCATGAATTTTTCATAAAATCATCAAAATATTATAAAATTAAGGAAAAGGCACCACGGGACCGTGGTCACAACCGGCCGACCATGCCTTGACCACGGAGGTCCCACGCCTCCTCATTCCTTATTTTATAATTATTTTTCATCATCTCATGGTGTTTTCCTCAGTTTCGTCGAAACCCTAATTTTGGCATATTTTCTCGAGTGGATGCTCAATTGCACGCCAGAAAATATCAAAATTCTCAGGACAGAGACGCGGAAGCCTTGGGGACACGATCACACTATCTTTACCGATCAAGATTGGCTCTTTGGCTCACGGAAGCCGGTTCCATCAATTTTCACAGTTTTGACCTAATTTGCACAATTGTTCGTATTAGGTCCAAAACTCTCCCAAACACTTTGGATTTTCATGAAGTGATAGTCAGGCGGTCACGGGACAACCCAGGGCCGGTTTCATGACTCCATGGTCGGTCTCTCGCCTCGTCATAATTAATTAGGTTTTCTCACCTAAGGGTCAGACGAGCGTTTTCGAATAAATGATTAAACCAGCATTTAATCATTCTTTCACCAACAAATCGTCAACTCTTTAGGATTTCTTCGTATTTGCTCACGTGAGCATATGGAAACTACATGGTTCATCCACGGTCCATGTAATCGTTCCCTCCTCCGTCCCATGGTTGAAATTCTGACGAACCATGAATTGATCATCAATTGATCAAATTAGGGTTTCTGAATCCAAGGATCATCATTCCAGATTCTAACCTTAATAATTTTATGACGACCTCATGGTCATTAATTTTATTAATTATGCTCGGTTCAACGACCAGTATTCTAATTAATATTTTTGGTACGCTGCCAATAATCCATCAGACGAGCAACACATGCTCAGACGACCAAATATTCAACAATTCATCACATGAGCAACAGTTGATCAGATGATAAATATTTTTTCAAACCAAGGAATATTGGTTCAATAATCAATATTCAACGATCCATCGAATGAGCAATACTTGCTCACTTCATCGTAAGTATTATACCTCTGTCTCATGACATGTTCAATTCATGAGGTTCAGAACATCATGTTCAACTCAACGACTACATGGACTCATCGTCCCATCAAACCACGAAGTCATCAATTTACTAACAAACCACGAGACGTCAATCGTGTCACTTGGGGGATATCACTTAGGGTTTTGGTCTGGCGGTCTACGGCACATGTGTTCAAACACACGATGGAATGTGAGCAAGTCGTGCAATCAGTTGAAGGAATTCACGAGGTAGTGGGTGGAAAATCGACCAAGTCTCCGCACGTTGAGCAACTGGTTTCAAACACGATCTCCACTTCCCACTCCTTGATTCTATCAACTGTCACACTTCATGGAATCATGGTATCTACAATTCCTGCAATATAAATAAGTCTCTGAATCATGATTGAATCATCAACAGTATCATCAGTCTCACGTCTCATCGACAACACGAGATCATCAACTCATCAATTGAGCAACTACTCTCAATTGAGAAATTTCAATCACTCAGAGCTTATCGTATTCGTAATTCACACACCCACAATCTTTGATTACCTTTGATTCCACACATTTCTCAGCTTCCCTCCTATAGATCAACCCATCCTCTCTTGTGACCGAATTTACTCTGGAACTGTCATTGTCTTGATTTAGGCTGGAGTACTACAGATTGATCTATCGAATCTAAAGCACCCCCTTTGCAGCGGTGCATCTGTGTGAGGTTTAACATTTCTCTCGGTTCGAGGAGTCTCCTCCGTACGGTCGTCTCCTGAATTCCTTAAAAACCAGCAAATCGTTTTTCCCCATCTATACATTGGCGACCACAGTGGTAGGTCATTCTCTCGGTTGCAATCTCACAATTTCACAAGATGGTTGATCTCAGGTCAGGTTCAGTTATGAATCCTAACACAAACCGTGCTAGCAGTAACAAAAACAACAATCGGAATATCCCGGAGACAATTCCGACCTCCAACACTGATGGTGGTGACACTACTACTCCTCACGCCGAAGGTCATTCACTATCCGGACGATACCCTGAAGAAGTCGGAGGAGATCCACCGCCTACTATTGTTGATCTTATCAAAGCGCAGGAGACTCTTGCAAAGAACCAGACTAACATGGCTGCTACACAGAAGGAGCTGTATAATTATCTCAAAACTCTTACTGACAAGATGTCAGAGAAGACTCAAGATAAGGGAAAGGAGAAGGATAAATCCTCAGACGACGGTCCTGAAGTAATTCCAATCCATACACTAGAAGACGACGAAGTCCACAAAACTACTGCAGACAACTCATCAGCGAAGGGATTATCGAATTTCATCACTCGCGAGGATCTGGAGCGCCTTTTGGAGAACCATGGAAAAGGAAAGACATCACATGACCATCGTCATCAACCTTCTTATCCTGCCGCTACGCAGAGGATTCCGCTCCCCAAAGGTTACGTTTCTCCAACTTTCACCTTGTATGATGGAACAAGAAATACTCGGGAACATGTCTCTCGTTTTCTCGAAGCCTTGGGAGAACATGAACATAATCATGTCGTCCGTCTCGAGGAATTCTCAAAATCTCTGAAAGGCAGGGCATACACCTGGTATAACAGCATCACACCAGGGACCATCAACAATTGGGGAGAAATGGTTAACGCATTTTACAGGAAATACTTCTTCGTTTCAGAACAAGTCACCCTCTCTGACCTTGGAAGAATGTTTCAGAGGGTCAGTGAAAATCCCAATGATTATGTGAAAAGGTTCAGAGTCCAATCCCTGGATTGTCATGACCCAAACTTCACGGAGCAACAACTGGTGGACTTTTGCATCAATGGCATGCTCCCGGTCTACAGGGCCTTGCTAGAAAACCTTCGATTACAGACTTTCTCAGAACTTCACGAAGATGCGAAGAGGTCGACAACCACTGTAGCCGCTCTTTTGGAAAGAGCAAAGTCTACAAAGACTGAAGATTCAAAAGACACTCGATGAAGCAGGCGTCTGATCAACAAGCAGTATAACCTGCAACCTTCAACAAATGATGTCGCGGAAGGGAGTAAGCGAAAAGCAGAACCACAACACAAGCAGACTTCCTCCACCCCTTCAAAGACACACAAGAAGGAGAATTCGAAAATCCCTCCTCAGCATACGAAAGATCCAGAAGCACCTGATTTTCCATGTTCAATGGAAGAAGTTAATGAACTACTCGATGCCTGGATTCAAGACGGCGCAATCAAATTTCCTTATGTCAAGAAGGAACCAACTGAAGAGGCCATGAAAAATCCTCGGTATTGTCGCTTCCATAGATACGTCAGCCATCCCACGAGTGATTGCAAAATTTTGAAGCGCATATTCAAAGAAAAGGTCGAATCAGGAGAGCTCAACCTGGGGACTGAAGGGGTGCACAAAAACCCCCTCCCAGTCAGAACTTTTACCATCTCTGAACCTCCTGTCAAGGAAACGGTCTAATCTCTGATCGAACATGTCTGTGAGCTGTTGTATCTTTCGAAAGCTCAAAGGAAAAACATGTTTGCTGCACTGAACCACATCGTGTCCGGAAGACGTCCGCTGATCCAAGAGACTACCACCGGACCTTCAGCCACCGATACAGAAATGTATGACTGGGGACTGCTCACCACAGTGCACATTAAAGGAAATGAGTTCAAGAGGGCGTTCATCGATGTTGGTACCGCCGTCAACATCATCCCTTTGAAAACTCTCAGAGCTGCTGGTATTACTCGACGGGAAGCCACCCACGCTCCCATAGCAATCAGGGACCATGAAGGAATCTCCAGAAACACATACGGCTTCATTACTCTCAAAGTTACGGAAAGATCGATCTGCACTGAGGCCAAGTTTTTCATAATCCGGGAAGACCCTGGATACGACATGGTCCTTGGGAGAACTTGGATTCATGATGTAAGGACAACGATGCCTTCAACACATCCTGTCATCGACAAGGATTCCGAGTCGGAAAGCGAAGCAGAGGACGCACCACCGTTTGAGCATCTGGAAGAAGTAAAAACTCTGACGGGACTTACGCAGGAACTTGGAGATAATCCGCACACCTTTTTCAGAAGGTTTCGAGCTCAGGCAAGTCTTATTCCTCCTCTTGCTCCAATATTACCAATGTTCAAATACGCTACTATGGTCCAGGGACTTCTCCCCATGAATAATTTAGCAGTCATCAAAAGCTACGAGTGGGTGGGTTCACCTCAGCAATATTACACTCAATGGTTGGGTTCAGAACTTCTTCAAATCGGTCACTCCATCGAGAGGTTTATTGCTGAAGACTTGGCTAAGCATGATCAACACTATGCTGGATACTCTCTTCCGTGCGAGTGTCCATATGGGCCACAATCGAGGAATTCTATCAAATAGGAAATTCCGAATCAGCGGAAGATATTTAAGGCACGATCGACCAAGACTAACAAGTTTCATGAAGGGGACCTGGTTCTCAAAGCAGTTCAGCTCGGTCTTCATTCTACAAGGAACTCCAATTGGGAAGGACCATTCATGGTCACTGAATCCGTGGTCGGAGGATACAACAAATTGACCAACACAGATGGCAGAACCCTATCAGTAATTCACGAAAATTGGCTCCAGGCGTTTATCTGAAATTATTGGATATTTAAGTTATTGGGCGTTTGAAGCACTCATGGTGTTGGGATTTAACATTTAGTATTTTCTTTCATTTGTATTTCAATTCCTCCAAAACATTTGAAATACTTGCAATCAGTATTTGAATTCAACAATTTATCAAAATTCAGTTCATATTTCGTAAAAGAAAATCTTTATCAAATCTACAAGAAAATCCTCAACCATCAGTCAATCCAAAACCATCTAAATATCAAAAACCCAAGTATAAACCTCACATCTCTCATAAGTTCAGAAGTTCAAGAGATCAGCAAGAAAAGGCTTTCACTCATCAGCATCCTTCAAGATTTGCAAAGCCGCCCTCTCCTTGTTCAAATCCTCGGTCAGCTTGGAAATCTTGTCCTCCTTCTCCTTCACAGCATCGTTCGAAAAGGATAACGCCTAATTGCATGATTAAAGCGTAAGCACGGCCAGGGTTCCTGTCAACGATCATATGGCCGAACTTCTTCCATATCGTCTCATACAAGCGTGCATGTCCAATGGGAACGCTGAATCCACCGACCAGTTCATGATACGAGAGTGAAGTGTTAAAGGGAGGATCGAAAGCGACCCCTGCAGTTGGATATTCATACACTATTATACGGTTCTCGGTCACTGGAGTGGCTCCCACGACTAAAGCAACCGTTCCTTCGGTATTCTCCGTTGCTGTCCCGGTTTCTTCTATCACTGAGGAAACAACCATCTGGGTTTCCATAACATCAGTAGCGACCTTCTCATGGCCTTGAAATACAGGGATGGTTGTCTCTTCATCAATAACTCCGGAATGGTTAGGGTTATCATCGTCGGCTCCAGTATCCTCAACTTCGGTATTTAGTACCTAATACGAAGATTACATGAGGTTAGAGTCACGAATCCAAAGGATATTATGAAACACAGTATACCAGCAAGGAAACATCATCAAGGTTTATCATACTACCTTCAAGGCACGAGCAAATAACATGAAAGTCATGAAAACACATTTTACGATGAGTCCGTCTGAAGAAACTGAACTCTGCCCTGTACTAGGAGACGAACTGGAAGCAATCTACAATGAATCCGAGGATGGGTCATATGCCATTCTCTTCGTATGGATGTACTCTATGAAATATCAAAACTTCATGGCAATTCGATGAACGAGCAAGTAGATGTGGCCAAAATATTAAGTGATGCGCAATCTGAAAAAGTTCTGGAAGTCTCCTGGAAGTTTACTATTTCGCCTTTTTCAGGCTCTGAACGTGCTCAAAACTTAAAAAGCTTCTTTTTTAAAGCTTGGAAATTTTCCGTCTTGAATTTTCACATGCAGATCATCAAAATCCGACTCCGGACGAAGATTCTACGGCGTTTCTATTAAAAAGCTGGGTTCTGAATTTTCTGACGACGAAATTCGACTAAGTTTTCATATATTCACATGGGTTCTCATTCATTCATTCACAAGTCAGCACTTTTATACTTCTATGAATAATATACATGATATATAATTACTTGAGGAGTCTCCAAAGTGTCCAATGGGTTGGAGTTGTCCACATCAACGACCAGAGGAACATCACTTCCATCCGGCTCCGAACCTTGGGAATTACCTCCATTCCCATTCCCAGAGGATGATTGAATTCCAGAATTCTCCATATCCATGACGACATACTCCTGTACACGTCCTCTACAGTCAATATTTTCATCTATGAAACACCACATTTGAACATATGAAGAATTACTTACAGTTTCTTCGTCACTCAAATCAGCGATTGCTTGTTCAGTAGCAGAAAATTGAAGACCTTCAAGACTCGATGGAGTAAAATTCTGCAAAAAAGTTAACACATTGGCTTCATGATTCTAATGTTAATAGCAATGGAAGTCACGGTGAGAAATATTGGGAACTCACCAAAGCACCAACTGGGGACTTTACGACATTGGGTAACAGCTTATAACCTTTATGCCTGTCTTCTCCGCCATGAATAACCGCCTCAGTCTCTGAGAAATCTACACCGATTCGAGGTCGTATATTACGACCGGCCTGTGGTGAAATCCAGTAATATAATCAGAATACAGTTCTTATAATTTCGTGAAGATTATATGAAAAAACATACCTGAGAGCATCCTGGAGACGACTTTCGTTTATCAGCAGAAAGATACTTCAATCTTGGTCGACTGGAAATCATCTCAGCCGAAGGAAGATCCTTGAATGGAGGTCTGGGAAATCTTACAAAGCCACGCAAACACCCAAGTTGTTGATCCCAGAATTCTACATAACCTGGGGTTACATAGGCGAATCTACCAGAACCAGGAAACCAGTAGCTACTCTCATCCACGTGAGTATGATCCAAATGAGTCCTGAGTTGCTCAACTGATGGCTTCCTCCTCCATATGGTTGGAACACACTGATCCATACCCATTTGTCGAGCTGCTCTATCAATGTTATACTCCTCCACTGAAAGCTCTCAAAACGTGACTGATAGCAAATGACCAGGAGTGCAACTCAACATGAAAGATCTTTCGCCACCACTCAGATGCGCACCAGACGTCAAACTCGTGCCTTCTCCAGTATTGAAATTCATCGGCTGAGAAACATAATCAGGGACTGACACCTACGGGCGAAAATTGAACTCAGATTCTTCATCTAACACATCAATAAAGCGTATTTTAGAACGAGGCTGCTTTGTGGACCAACGCATGATCCTAGCATTATCTTTTTCAGGGAAAGTATGGCGCGCATCAGTATTTGGTCCTTGTAGAACATTACGTGGAGTAGGTGCATAATTCTTAAAATGCTCCCACATCAAAGCTTGAAGAAACATCGTGTTGGCATAACACTCAATCTTCATAGAGCCGTTCGACACACCGGAGTCTATAACCAAGGAGTCCAGGTTGTAATACAAGGAGCCTAAGAATAAACTACCTATCGGAAGTTGCTCGCCTTGATCCATCTTAATAGAAAAGGGAATCACAAAAGGCTTCAACAAGTTTCCACTGTCTTCAAAAACGTCTCTGGACAACCATAAACATAATAAAGCAGCAATGGGTAACATACCGTCGATGGGTTTATCAGAAACCTCGTCTTTGGGCCACCAGTGTGTTAACCAGGAAGCATAGCATCCTTTACTACCAGCCTTATTCGCTTTCTCCATTGCAGTTGTCAAGACATGAGAAACGGCGGTCTCCTCATCTGAAAGATCCCCAGGAAGATTGCCCGTGATCGGGAGATGCATCAAAGCCTCCACGTCTTCCAAGGTAATGGTAAACTCTCCCCATCTACATATGAAAGTGTGAGTGGGAATGCACCAGCGAGCAAACAGAACCACAATACCACTTGCGTCATGATAAATGAACAACTCTCCAGAAGCTTGAATAGCTCTCGTCACTTGCGCCTGGTCGAGCATACTCCTCACATGAGGAAAACCCAACATATGCCTTGCCCAGCCGGCAAATTTCTCCAAAGGTCGTCGAGAAAGCTTAAACTCTATGATTGATAAGGCGAAGACCCCTCGTTCAAGACAAAATCGAATCACTGTCTTAGGAGTCACCAATTTCTTCTGAGTAACAGTTCTGGGATTTATCAAAAGACGATACACTGGGGATTTCAAATGTTGCTCAGCTCCTGGAATATCTTTCTCAAAGAATGCATCATCTATGTTTGGGACATTCTTAATCCCAGGGATTTCGTCTTCGTCTCCCCCAACGGAAGTTTCATCCATGCATGTCTCATCTTTGGAGATACCATCATCAACGCACATCTCTTCCCTCGAGGCGTTGTCATCTTGGGAATTGAACATCTTTGCTAAGTAGCTGAAAAGGTTCACATTACATTCTACTTCAGTATGTCGTCCAGATATAAATCAAGGAAATACAAGCAAAAATGGTAACTCTTAACTCTTACCTTTTATACTTCCACTAACAATAGTGATAGTAATGCTAAAGTTAACACCTCAAAATCGTTCATCTCTTCGAAAACTGCAAAAACGAACGAAACTTTATTTAATTTCTGAAACTGATTTTTCATGAAATCACGGACACAATTTTCATAATGTGAACATTCACACAACTGACCTATGAAGTTTACAACAATAAAATATTTCATCATAAATATATTGTCTATCTTTGAAGGTTCCTCAAAACCCACGTTTTGATTTTTCAAAAAAACAACAATTAATGCAACATTGCTTACATAAATTCTCAAGAATTTTATCTAATGAAAACAAATTCATGCAAATAAAATATACCATCATATTTTACACAATATATGTCACGGCTACATATATATATATATATAAAAAAAATTATTTTCCTTCGTATCGTCGTTATTTGTCTTTAAAACGAAGGTTTATTTCAAAAAATATTGTGAAAGCTCACATCTCATACATATAATAAAGTTTTGTATTTACATGAAAGCTCATAAGAAAATTTTTATCACTGGACACAAGTTCATCATACATATTTTCCTTCGTGTCATCGTTATTTGTCTTTAAAACGAAGGATTATTCCGATTTCATGAAAATTCACTTCTTTTATAATAAAACCTTGGTACACATGAAAGCTCATAAACTAAGCTTTATCACTGAACCTAGGTTCATATACTAAAAAAAAAAATCTCTCCTAAATCAGGGATTATAGTTAGTTTACAAAACTAACGATCGAACGAACATACGTTTTCAAAAACGGGGGTTTTTCATAAAACTCACACTAATATACACACATGTATATAACTTCATCATGATCAAAACATGAACAACTCATGAAGGTAATAACATCTGGAAAAAAAATCGGCGCTTACCTGGTCGGCGCCGGCCGGAATCTGGCCGGTCGGTGATCGGATGGCGGCTGACGGTGGAGCACCGACGAATTTTTTCCTCCTGCTGCTAGCGTAAAGGTGGTGGAGAGGTGATGAAGCAATGATAAGTTGTGGGAAAATAAAAAAAAAGAAAAGGATTAATTCCTTTTATATCAATTTTATTTCCAAAACCTGATTTTCTAAGGATTTCCTTATTGGGCCCGACCCGCGAATCCTAACCGACCACGGACTCGTCGTCCAAACCAGCGGTTCAACACCAATTTATGTTCATCAAAAGACGCTCCAATCATGACATTGAATCCTTCATCAAGTCGTGGTTTTCTCGTGCTCTTTAAATCCGGTAACGTCTCAACTTACGACTAAGTTCAATTACTGGTATTGTTATTTATGGCCAGAAAATCACAATTTAATGCTGACTGAGGAACACAGCTTTCCTCAGTAAGCAGGGGACTTAATGTAGATGGTATATTTTCGATAAAGGCTAAATTCGTAAACTCATAATTATACGAAGCTCTGATTCAGCAATCAGACGTGAGTATCGAGACACGGGTCTGTCATCGAATTCTCAACAGAGAGTACTTTCTCTCAGAGTACATGTAGATATGTAGTCTCACGACTGGACAATGTCATATCTCATGAATACTGAATACTTTCAGTGATTATTTCTATGTAGCATCACGAGATGGACGTCTCCTAGATAGCTTGCTCTGCTAGTATAGAGCGATAACGTCTTCAGGAACAAACAACGAGTTTACCCTGACTATATAAAGGATATGACTTACCGACAAGCTCATATCGGGATAATTAATGCTCCTAGACAGCTTGCTCTGCTAGTATAGAGCCACAAAGTTAATTATTCCTAATTGCTCTTATTCCATGGTCGAATCCACGACTGGTCCCGTGGAATGGCAATAACAATTGTTATGATTCTATGATCGAATCCACGGCTTGATCTCATAGAATAGCAATAACTATATTATCTCATTATTCCGATTTCATGATCGAATTCATAACTGGTCTCATAAATGGTAATAGATAAATCTCAATTACTCTGATTCTATGGTCGAATCTACGATCCCATGGAATGGTAATGCTCACTTTATTATTATGAATTCGTAGTCGAATCCTCAGCTGATCCTATGAATTAATAATAAACATCTCATTACTCAGTTTTGTGAATTATTCTCCACTGAATTCCACAATTAGTAATAAATAATCAACAATCGGGCGTCTGAGCTACCTCTAAGTAAGCCCCGATTCAAATGTTGAAGGTGTATTCAACGATGATACACTAACAGTCACCGCACGAACGAGTATTTCAAAAATACAACGAAACGATGAGCCTATGTAAAATAGAGAAGAAAATAATAAATAATTAAAAATATTGACCAGGGTGTTTGGAGCACGGACACACGACCGACCGACCGTGTCGTGGTCAATCCCACGCTAGTTTTATATTTTAATGCATTTTTATTATTTTCCATGATTTGATGAAAATTCTCTCATTTTATCAAATCTCCTTCGTCTTGAGGAAACTCCTCGGTTTCATGGTACTTCCATAAATCCATAAAAAATAATATAAAATTAAGGAAAGGAGTGTGGGGCGTGACCATTGGCCAACCGGCCATGCCTTGGTCCCAACCGGCCCCACACCCACGGTTTCTTATTATTTTATTATTATTTATCTAATTTCATGAAAAAACTCCTTGATTTCATGGTATTTTTGCACAAATCATCAAATAATAATAAAATAAAATAAATTATGAAAAACTTGTGGGACCGGGCCTTGGCCGGCCGGCCATGCCCTAGCCGGTCGCACACGCCCCTTTGTTTTATTATTTTATTATTAGTTTTCCTTGATTTCATGGTATTTCTCTCAAATTAGGAAAAAATTCCCTCAAATCATCAAAATACCTAAAAAATATTAAAAAATTAGGAAAACTCGTGGGACCGGGCCCTAGCCGGCCGGCCATGCCTTCCACGGTCCCACACGCCCTTGTTTTTTATTATTTTAATATTTTTTGCTTCCTTGAACTCATGAAAACTCCTTCAATTCATGGAAACTCCTTCAATTCATGAAAACTCCTAAAATTCATCAAATTTCTCAAAATTCATGAATTTTTCATAAAATCATCAAAATATTATAAAATTAAGGAAAAGGCACCACGGGACCGTGGTCATGACCGGACGACCATGCCTTGACCATGGCAGTCCCACGCCTCCTCATTCCTTATTTTATAATTATTTTTCATCATCTCATGGTGTTTTCCTCAGTTTCGTCGAAACCCTAATTTTGGCATATTTTCTCAAATGGATGCTCAATTGCACGCCAAAAAATATCAAAATTCTCAATATTGAGACGCGGACGCCTTGGGGACACGAGCACGCTATCTTGACCAACAAAGATTGGCTCTTTGGCTCATGAAAGCCGGTTCCATCAATTTTCACAATTTTGACCTAATTTGCACAATTGCTCGTATTAGGTCCAAAACTCTCCCAAACACTTTGGATTTTCATGAAGTGATCGTCAGGCGGTCACGGGACAACCCAGGGCCGGTTTCATGACTCTATGGTCAGTCCCTCGCCTCGTCATAATTTATTAGGTTTTCTCACCTAAGGCTCAGACGAGCGTTTTCGAATAAATGATTAAACCAGCATTTGATCATTCTTTCACCAACAAATCGTCAACTCTTCAAGAGTTCTTCGTATTTGATCACGTGAGCATATGGACACTACAAGGTTGATACACGGTCCATGTAATCGTTCCCTCCTCCGTCCCATGGTTGAAATTTTGACGAACCATGAATTGATCATCAATTGATCAAATTAGGGTTTCTGAATCCAAGGATCATCACTCCAGATTCTAACCTTAATAATTTTATGACGACCTCACGGTCATTAATTTTATTAATTATGCTCGGTTCAACGACCAGTATTCTAATTAATATATTTGGTACGCTGCGAATAATCCATCAGACGAACAACACATACTCAGACGACCAAATATTCAACAATTCATCACATGAGCAACACTTGCTCAGATGATAAATATTTGTTCAAACCAAGGAATATTGGTTCAACAATCAATATTCAACAATCCATCGAATAACCAATACTTTTTCACTTCATCGTAAGAACTATACCTCTGTCTCATGACATGTTCAATTCATGAGCTTCAGAACATCATGTTCAACTCAACGACTACATGGACTCATCTTCCCATCAAACCACGAAGTCATCAATTGACTAACAAACCACGAGACGTCAATCGTGTCACTTGGGGGGATATCACTTAGGGTTTTGGTCTGGCGGTCTACGGCACGTGTGTTCAAACACACGATGGAATGTGAGCAAGTCGTGCAATCAGTTGAAGGAATTCAAGAGGTAGTGGGTGGAAAATCGACCAAGTCTCCGCACGTTGAGCAACTGGTTTCAAACACGATCTCCACTTCCCCACTCCTTGATTCCATCAACTGTCACACTTCATGGAATCATGGTATCTACAATTCCAGCAATATAAATAAGTCTCTGAATCATGATTGAATCATCAACAGTATCATCAATCTCACGTCTCATCGACAACACGAGATCATCAACTCATCAATTGTGTAACTACTCTCAATTGAGCAATTTCAATCACTCAGATCTTATCGTATTCGGAATTCACACACCCACAATCTTTGATTACCATTGATTTCACACATTTCTAAGCTTCCCTCCTACAGATCAACCCATCCTCTCTTGTGACCGAATTTACTCTGGAACGGTCATTGTCTTGATTTAGGCCGGAGTACTACAGATTGATCTCTCGAATCTAAAGCACCCCCTTTGCAGCGGTGCATCTTTGTGAGGTTTAACATTTCGCTCAGTTCGAGGAGTCTCCTCCGTACGGTCGTCTCCTCAATTTCTTAAAAACCAGCAAATCGTTTTTCCCCATCTACAATATGCAATATATTTCCAAATTCGGTTTCTATAATTCCTGGAAATGCTTTGTCCAAATATTGACCGAAATCTCAGTAGACAATCTCCAATTAGTAAATGCACATTACTAATTTTTATTTTCTAAAGATATGCATTTTAATTTCTGGAAATTAAAAGCATATAAAACTAAAAACCTTAATTAAAATATTCTTAATTTATTTCGATCCGGGATTCTCCTTTAGCTATTAAAGAATATCTTTGAACAATAAAAGATAACAATTACTGCACATGTTCAAAGTATGTCGACATCTTTACTTTGTAAATCCTTTTTCATATTTACAATCTTGGAACCGATTTGCCACACTTCCAAACGAGTTTAGAATTGGTTCATCTGATTTCCAAGAACTATGTGATTGACCAAAAACATTCAATCACCATTCATGGGTTTAACGGTTTTACCAAAACAAGTTTCGGTTCTACCTCCAAGTGCCTACTAGGATCGGTCACATTAGTTTCCAAAACATTGTTAACTAAGTACCAGGATCGGTTACCACTTATTTATGGTACTTACTTGTGATAGGTTGCACAAGTTATAGGATCGGTCACACCAATTACTAAAACTTGTTAACCTACTACAAGGATCGATTACACATCTTGTGATTAGTCCCAACCAAGTTCTAGGATCGGTTACCCAATAACTAGGAATGGTCACACCAATTACAAATATCGATCACACCATCTCAGGTGATTACTTAGGATCGGATTCACTAATAAAATACATACCAATACAAAAGTCAGGCATTGTGAATAGTTTTACCAAGATACATAAACAAGTTATGAGCGGTTATACTAAACACACATATTGGTAATCCAAAGATTTGCAATGAATAACAATACCAATAAGTCTAGTGATTTCCCTTTTGATTCATAACACAAGTTTATAAATTGTACTTCCTTTAAACGAATGTAAAATGAAAAAGCGGGGGTCTAACAACACCACCCAATATTTCGCTTAGCAATCTGTATGGACAAACTCGAATATACTTTCAAGAGAATCAACAAGACTCAATCAATTAAAAGTATATCAACGAGTTTATATCTCTCTCTTGATTTGATTTCCTCAAACAGAAACTGCGAGTATTAATCAAATACAAGGAATAACTTGGATGGTACCAAAGACCAATATCCAAGTGTCAATCAATATCAATCAACAACCTTTAAGTCGGATTCTCCAATTGATTGATCTAACGCACAACATGTATTATTTCAATTATAAAGATAAAAAAATATAATGCGGAAATTGAAATAACACAGACACCAGAAATTTTGTTAACGAGGAAACCACAAATGCAGAAAAACCCCGAGACCTAGTCCAGATTGAACACACACTGTATTAAGCCGCTACAGACATTAGCCTACTCCAAGCTAACTTCAGACTGGACTGTAGTTGAACCCCAATCAGTCTCCCACTGATCCAAGGTACAGTTGTACTCCCTACACCTCTGATCCCAACTCGGTTCATGAAATTTTATAGCCACGGTTTGCAAACTGCATTCCTTAGTCTTTTTAAAGTTTAAGTTCAGAAATCATCTTCAGATATATAACCTTCTTAAGTTCGCACACTAGGTTCGCGGACTTAAGCAACAGCCAGTTTACAAACTCCAGTAGAAAATCTCGACAAGACACATTCCGTCGGTTCGCGGACTGGTACTCATGCAACTAGTTTTTCAACTCCAGCATAATTTCTCGGGATGAGAATTTCGGCAGTTCGCGGACTTGGCAACAAGCCATTCTTCCGGTTTCTCTTGATCAACAAAGTTCGCAAACTTTGGGTCAAAGAATAGTACTTATACATAAATTTGTTTCCACAACAATGCTTATGTCCATCATTGGTTTTGTAATCTAAACTCTCATTTCAATCATTGAAACATTCTTAGAGGACGTTATATAGTTGTTACACCATTTCTCGTCAAAGCAATTTTCAACACGATTGAAACATATCATGACTTTCGTCACTAGGTAAAGATAAACTTGGTCGAAGCGAAAAGCTTACCAACACATATTTCGAGATATAGATAGGCGAGGTATACTCGGCTCGAAATACCAAATGTGTATAATCTAAGTCTATATATATAGCATATGACTTTTTGTCTCAAGAAGTAGGAGATAGAGTAGATAGACTTTTGAGTGACAGATAAGTTCAAGTCTTCACATACCTTTTTGTCGAGAAGTTCCACCGGTTCCTTGAGTAGTTCTTCTACTTGTATGATGAATCTCCATGAAGTCCTTGAGCTCAACTACACTTTCTATCCTAGTCTGAGACTTAGCTATAATAGACTAGAAATCAAGACTTATAGTTTTGATCACTAACATTGACAAACATGCTTCAGATAGCAACGCATGCGAGTTCGACCTAGCAATGCTCTAACAATCTCCCCCTTTGTCAATTTTAGTGACAAAACTATCAATACATATGGAATACAAAAAAGATAAAGAAACTTAAGTAGCTCCTATTCCACATGTCTAATATTCAACATTCCTCGAAATCTTCGTCACTTCCAAGTACTCCAATGATCCCAAAGGTTGTAAGTTTAGCATCACCGATGTTGAAGATCCGTATCTATAATACTATGGTGATATGTATCACTCCCCCTTAGGCAATACTCCATCTCACATGGAAACCACTCCCCCTTACATAATGACCCGAAGACCATATGTATTTGTAGTGTGAACTACATATTAATTTTCCCCCTTTTTGTCAATAAAATTGGCAAATGTACAAGAACGAGATCATAATTAAATTTCCGTAAGAGACATTTCATGACTAAAAAGAAAGAAAACACATCATCTTATTTAGATGCAATCATATAGACGAAGCTAATGGCATTCATCAAGGAGTTTAAAGATACAAGATAACCCTTCTAAAATTCCACAGCCGCACACCCCTCAAGATATTACCATTAAGAACAAGTTCAAAAGAACTCTCCTCCATTTGATGTCATTACCGAAAGAACAACAAGAGCGATCTTAATTTCAAAAGAAAAGAAGGATTTTATTGGACACCAAAAACCATAAGAATGATTTTTTATATCCAAAAACTCAATCAAATTAATCACAAGTAAAACCCGTGACTAATTTAATCGGTATACACAATCAAATCAAACACAAAAAGTGATCAATTCAATTGTTTGTGCTCAACATAAGAAAACTCATGGAGACACAAAAATACTCAACTAGATTAATTACAAGAGAACCCATAATTAATCTAATTGGAATACACAACCAGACTAATTATGAAAGTAATCAATTTAATTGTCAATTGTTTTGCTCGACATAAGAAAACTTACGGAGAAATAACTAAATGAACAAACAAGATGATTAATTTAGTTCAAAATGCTCAACATAAAGTACCTTACGGAATAACCAACAAAGCTAATCAAAAATAATCAACTTGGTTGTATCGTGCTCAACATAAGACACATTACGGAGCCTCATAGTAATACATACGAATATGGATCATGGATGATCAATACTGCGGAATACACAAGGATTCATTATATCTTCAATCATTATTTGCATAACAACAATAATAGACATAATCCTTGAAAACAAAAGATTTTAACCTATCTTCCATCAACAAATTGACAATATAGGCTTAACTTTTGTATTTGTCAAAAGTCCATTCATCCTTTTACCAGTACGTGAATACCGAACACGAACGACTTTAATTTCGACAAAGTATGGGACCTTCAAGTTCACGGATGCAAACATACATATTCCATAACAAGTTGCAATATCACAAATCATAAAGATTAATACTGCAAAGACATCATCCTCCGAATATTTTTAGAATTTAAAACCAATAAACCTAAAAAATAATACAAGAAGATGAAAAATAATAGCTATGTGTAGTCACAATCATTGCTACTCAAAGCACTAGTTATTCTTCCAACTAAACCAAAAAGAAGACATACTAGGCAACAATGTCTTTGAGAAATTCTTTATCATTCCCGAACTCCTTGCCGTCAACAACCATTGGAATATAAGGTTCGTGGAGGAATGAGTCAATACCAACAAACCGTCTTGGCTGATGATGTCGAACCAGGGATTTCTGAATTTCCAAAGATCTTAAAACACAAGCCTTTATTTCACTAATCTCCTTTCTTACTTCCTTCAACTCATCAAGAACATCGGAAAACTTCTGAGAGTTAGAAGGGACAGACCTTGGATTTCTTGTATTTCTCCTTTTTCTTTTCAGGGAAGGAGTTACTGGAGATTTCTCTTTTTCCTTGATTGATGGCTTAACAATCATGTTGACATCTTTTCCATCCAAAGACATGATGCTTGGAGAACAGTTATAAACAACTGGTTTTTGTGAGTGGAATTCACAATCTCAACAAGCAGTCTTAAGATATAAAGGATATCAGAGAGGAAAAAAGAATGTAGGGTTCGCAACTTTTTACACAGGTTCGTGGACGCCCAATTATAAACCCTATAAAGAGTAGAATTATCGACAATAACCCTTTTACTTTATTTGATAAACAAGAAACACAAACCTAAGAAAAAAACTTTTTCTGAAGCCTGAGCAGTACACAATCTCATCTCTTTTGATCAGGCACATGAGACAAGATTTACCAAACAACACAATTAATTTGTGCTGTGGTGAACAACAATTTGTCCACCATTTTCCTTTTGAGAGGAATCCTCTGACTTATGTCTATCAAAACGATTTGACCATACCTTCTTCTCTAATGATCTAATTTTGTCTTTGGAAACCAACTTCTTAGTCGAAGATAAAATCCTACATACCTCAGCAGTCTTCTGGGAAAGTTTAAGCTTCCTTGCCAATCGATTTTCTCTTCGTTGAAGTTTTGTTGGCGTGCCTCACTTGATGCTTGTACTTGTAACATCTCGATAGTTCATGACCCTTCTGAGAACAAAACGAGCACGTCAAACTTGGATAGTATTCAGGCATCTGTGGTGTGAACGCAGCTAGACACATAGTGGATCCTGAAACATTAAAACCAGCGTTTCCAAAGGATGGGTCAATTGATTCTTCTAACTCGATTGGATTCTCATCTTCACAGAAACCATCAAGGTTGATATATGTATTGCTACAATTATCAAAATCAATGTTTTCACATAGAAGACCGACACTTGATTTCATGTCTTCATCAGAATCATAGATCTCAGACATCTCATCAAGTGTTACAGCAAGACCTTTGTTTCCAGTGTATTTTCTACAATTTGGGCACTCGTTTGCAAAATGACCAAAACCTTTACACTTAAAGCACTGTGGCATATCCTCGTCGTCAGCCTCGTCAGCATCCCTGTTTTTAGGAGGGACATGATTGTGAGGTTTATCTGACGACCTAGGTTTGACTCTTGAAAACCGTTTACTTTTCTTCAATAGAAGATCCCTAAACTGTCTTGTGATCAAGGAGACTGATTTTTCAAGATCTTCATCCGAAAAATCATCCTCAGACTGATCATCCTCAGAGACATAAATACCTTTACTTTTATCAAGTAATTTAGTGTTCCTCTGTGCTTTAAAGGAAACATCCTTTACGATTTTGGATGTATGCTCATGATCAAAGATCTTTAGATTTACAACCAATGTATTTCTGGAAAGATTATCAAGGTTATTTCCCTCAACGATGGCATGCTTCTTAGACTCGTATCTAGATGGCAGTGATCTGAGAATTTTCATCACAATGTCCTTTTCAGGAAAGTAGTCTTACCCAATGCAAACGATGTATTAAAAATCCCATACACTTTGTGATTAAACTCATCAAACGTATCTTCATCTGCCATACGAAGGTTCTCCCAATTGGAATTAATGTTTTGAAACCTAGCTTCCTTTTCACTGGAGTTACCTTCGAATACGGTTTCTAAGATATCACAAGCATCTTTAGACCGAGTGCAATTAGACACATGGTGCTGAAGATTTGGGGTAATGGCATGTATGATAGCATTCAAACCGTCGGAATTTTGCTTTGCAACATTTATCTCAGCAGGGGTGTATTCACCAATAGGTTTGGGAACGTTTACATCTCCAACTGCCACAACGGGAGCATCATAGCCATTAACAGCATATACCCATGATTGAAAATCACGTGCTTGAAGAAAAGATCACATAGCAATATCCACCATAAGTAATTAGAGCCATCGAAGACTGGTGGTACGTTAATAGAGATAACACCTTTTTCCATAGAGTCAGATCGCTACAAACACAGACTTGTAAGGTATTAAACGTGTTTGCCTGCTCTGATACCAATTGAAAAGGTGGGGGTATAACAACACCACCCAATATTTCGCTTAGCAATCTATATGGACAAACTCGAATATACTTTTAAAAGAATCAACAAGACTCAATCAATTAAAAGCATATCAACGAATTTATATCTCTCTCTTGATTTGATTTCCTCAAACAGAAACTGCGAGTACTAATCAAATACAAGGAATAACTTGGATGGTACCAAAGACCAATATCCAAGTGTCAATCAATATCAATCAACAACTGTTAGGTCAGATTCTCTAATTGATTGATCTAACGCACAACCTGTATTATTTCAATTATAAAGATAAAACAATATAATGCGGAAATTGAAATAACACAGACACCAGAAATTTTATTAGCGAGGAAACCGCAAATGCAGAAAACTCTGTGACTTAGTCCAGATTGAACACACACTGTATTAAGTCACTACATACACTAGCCTAATCCAAGCTAACTTCGGACTGGACTGTAGTTGAAACCCAATCAGTATACCACTGATCCAAGGTACAGTTGTACTCCCTACGCCTCTGATCCCAGCAGGATATTGCGCACTTGATTCCCTTAGCTGATCTCACCCACAACTAAGAGTTGGTATGACCCAAAATCGCAGGCTTTAACAATAAACAAATCTGTCTCACACAGAAAAGTCTATCAAAGGATCAATATGTCTCCCATAGAAAAACCTTAAAGTTTTTGTTCCGTCTTTTGATAATAATCAAGGTGAACAGGAACCAATTGATAATTCGGTCTTATATTCCCGATGAACATCCTAGATTAATCAATCACCTCACACCAATCTTAATCGTATGGTAGCGAAACAAGATGTTGTGGAATCACAAATAATGAGATGAAGATATTTGTGATTACTTTTTATATCTTGCCTATCGGAGATATCAAATCTCAAGCCAATCAATCTGATTGTACTCGTACGATAGAAGATGCAAGATCAGATCACACAACTATGATAAAAGTAGTATCAATCTGCCTTCACAATCCCAATGAAGTCTTTAAGTCGTTAACCTGGTTTTAGAAGAAGAAAACCAAAGGTTAAAGGAGAACCGACTCTAGTACGCAAATTAGTATCACACATAAGGTGTGGGGATTAGTTTTGCACAATACTAGATGTTTCCTTTATATAGTCTTTCAAATCAGGGTTTTGCCTTGGTAACAAAGCAATCAATATTCATCGTTAGATGAAAACCTGATTTAGATTCAAGCTAATATTTCTCAACCATTAGATCGAAAACTTAGCTTGTTATACACAAATGAACTGCACGCTTCTAGGTTTGTTAACCGTACCCAAACGTGTATATTGTTGGTTCAACAATAGTTAACCAAAAGGTTAGCCATATGAGCATTTTATATCAACCATGTTCTTCTTCACCATAACTAGTTCAAATGACTCAAATGAACTAGTTAGAGAGTTGTTCAATTGCAAGGAAATCTTATGTAACTACACAAGACACAATTGAAGCAAAGATGATTTGATTCACTTGAATCGGTTCATGAACTTTTATAGCCACGGTTTGCAAACTGCATTCCTTAGTCTTTTTAAAGTTTAAGTTCAGAAATAATCTTCAGATATATAACCTTCTTAAGTTCGCACACTAGGTTCGCGGACTTAAGCAACCGGCAGAGTTTAAAAACTCCAGCGGAAAATCTCGGCAAGAGACCTTCTGTCGGTTCGCGGACTGGTACTCACGCAACTAGTTTGTCAACTCCAGCAGAATTTCTCGGGATGAGAAGTTCGGCAGTTCGCGGACTTGGCAACAAGCCATTCTTCCGGTTTCTCTTGATCAACAAAGTTCGCAAACTTTGGGTCAAGGAATAGGACTTATACATAAATGTGTTTCCACAACAATGCTTATGTCCATCATTTGTTATGTAATCTAAACTCTCATTTCAATCATTGAAACATTCTTAGAGGACGTTATATAGTTGTTACACCATTTCTCGTCAAAGCAATTTTCAAGACCATTGAAACATATCATGACTTTCGTCACTAGGTAAAGATAAACTTGGTCGAAGCGAAAAGCTTACCAACACATATTTCGAGATGTGGATAGGAGAGGTATACTCGGCTCGAAATACCAAATGTGTATAATCTAAGTCTATATATATAGCATACGACTTTTTGTCTCAAGAAGTAGGAGATAGAGTAGATAGACTTTTGAGTGACAGATAAGTTCAAGTCTTCACATACCTTTTTGTCGAGAAGTTCCACCGGTTCCTTGAGTAGTTCTTCTACTTGTATGATGAATCACCATGAAGTCCTTGAGCTCAACTACACTTTCTATCCTAGTCCGAGACTTAGCTATAATAGACTAGAAATCAAGACTTATAGTTTTGATCACTAACATTGACAAACATGCTTGAGATAGCAACGCATGTGAGTTCGACCGAGCAATGCTCTAACATAAAATATTGTTTCCTATGAAGAAATATTCACCCATACCCATACACATAATCACAATAGCATTCATACAATTATGTCAATGTCTTATATACGAAGTTCAAAAGATAAGCATTATACTTTGTATTGTAATTCCTTAATACTATGTCTAACTAAAGTATAATCATTCACAACTTCGCAGTTATATTTTCAATATGCACGACTTGAAAGATACGTTAGGGAATGAAACAATTCAAGTCAAATATTACTAACCTCAAGTGGAAGGATGATGTCGTCGTTGTAGCTCCGTACTTCTTCACATTCTTCAAGTCTTCACGTAATACTTGTAATGTCTCATATCCTAATACTTTCAAGCTAACCTATACGAAGTTGACTCTAGTAAATAATCAAGCGACTCTTTAAATGAGTTTTGATTCACTAAAATATGACAACCAAACTTGACATACCAACGCTTGGCGGGTTCAACCGAGCTATGCTCTAACACAAGGAAATTTTCACATGATCATCTTTTGACTCATTATTTAGTTTCCAACAAATAAAATGATTCCAACTAAACTCGTCAAGAATAATGATGAACGTATCTAAAACAAAAATCTTCCAACACATATTTCGAGAAAGATGTAAACGAGTTAAACTCAGCTCTAAATATCAAATGTGTATAATGTGAAAGTTTATATAGCTATACGACTTAGTCTCAGTAGGAGATAGAATAGAATAGATTTATGAGTGATAGATAAGTTTTAGTCTCCACATACCTTTTGTTGATGAAGCTCCTCCAAGCTCTCCTCAGTAGATCTTCGTCTTCAATCGATGAACGCCGTGAAGTCTAAAGCTCAACTACACATTTTATCCACATTTTATCCTAGTCCGAGACATAGATATAAGTAGACTAGAAATCAAGACTTATAGTTTTGATCACCTAAACTTGACAAAGAAGCTTGAGATAGCAACGCTTGCGAGTTCGACCGAGCAGTGCTCTAACAATATCTCGGCTAAGTTAGAGTCTCCAGCCAACCAAAGCTGCAAAAAATAATAACTAATGAGATATTCTATAGATATGATTTATTAATATAGATTAATAAAGTAAAAATGAGAAACTCACAAGAGAATATATAGTGAAACCACCGCAATTCCTGGTAAGAAGATTGTCTATTTTCACAGTCTTGATGTTGTCCATCAGGTGTTCATGAATTAGATCAGTAAAAGATACAGAGTCCATGGTTTCCAAATCCTTCACCAAACTAACATATGAGACGTTCAAAGAGTCTCCCATCGCCCGACAAAAGAACAAGACGAATAGGATGTAAAGGAAGACAAGTGAGACAACTTCCTCTTCATGACCTTTCTGACCAAGTTTTTAAACACCATGTCTTCAATATTATCTATTACACCTTTTTTACATGTGTTTTGGGATCTTTACTCTCAACACCTGCCTTTACTTTGCATCATAATTGCTTGACGATGGCAAGTGATTGAGTCAGCGCTATCTCGTTCTTTAAAGTCCGAATATCAGTTCCTACGTTTCCTTTAATTCTTGACATCTGAAAAGTAATAGCACGCTCATTAGCTGTTGACTGTATAGACTTGTTTTCGGACACCTTGAATGAATGTTGATTCAAATTGTTAGAGCACTGCTCGGTCGAACTCGCAAGCGTTTCTATCTCAAGATTGTTTGTCAAGTTTAGTTGTCAAAACTATAAGTCTTGATTTCTAGTCTACTTATAGCTAAGTCTCGGATTAGGATAGTGTAGATGGTGGATTTTCGACAAGGGCTAAAATTGTAAACTCATAATTATACGAAGCTCTGATCCAGCAATCAGACGTGAGTATTGAGACACGGGTATCTCATCGAATTCTCAACGGAGAGTACTTTCTCTCAGAGTACATGTAGATATGTAGTCTCATGACTGGACAACGGCATATCTAATGAATACTGAACACTTTCAGTGATTATTTCTATATAGTATCACGAGATGGACGGCTCCTAGACAGCTTTCTCTGCCAGTATAGAGCGATAACGTCTTCAGGAACAAACAACGAGTTTACCCTGACTATATAAAGGATATGATTTACCTACAAGCTCATATTGGGATAATTAATTCTCCTAGATAGCTTGCTCTGCTAGTATAGAGCCACAAAGTTAATTATTCCTAATTAAGATTAATTCTGCCGTGACATTCACTACTGAATTCCCAGAATAATCTATTATTGCTCCTATTCCATGGTCGAATCCACGAATGGTCCCATGGAATGGCAATAACAATTTCTCCTATTCCATGGTCGAATCCATGACTGGTCACATGGAATGGAAATAAACAATTGTTCTGATTCTATGATCAAATCCACAGCTTGATCTCATAGAATAACAATAACTATATTATCTCATTACTTCGATTTCGTGATCGAATCCACAACTGGTCTCATGAATGGTAATAGATAAATCTTAATTACTCCGATTCTATGGTCGAATCTACGATCCCATGGAATGGTAATGCTCACTTTATTATTCTGAATTCGTAGTCGAATCCTCAGCTGATCTTATGAATTAATAATAAACATCTTATTGCTCAGTTTTGTGAATTATTCTCCACCGAATTCCACAATTAGTAATAAATAATCAACAACCGGGCGTCTGAGCTACCTCTAAGTAAGCCCCGATTCAAATGGTGAAGGTGTATTCAACGACGATACAATAACAGTCACCGCACGAACGAGTATTTCAAAAATACAACGAAACGATGAACCTCTGCAAAATAGAGAAGAAAATAATAAATAATTAAAAATATTGACCAGGGTGCTGGGAGCACGGACACACGACCGACCGACCGTGTCGTGGTCAATCCCACGCAAGTTTTATATTTTAATGCATTTTTATTATTTTCCATGATTTGATGAAAATTCTCTCATTTTATCAAATCTCCTTCGTCTCGAGGAAACTCCTCGGTTTCATGGTACTTCCATAAATCCATAAAAAATAGTATAAAATTAAGGAAAGGAGTGTGGGGCGTGACCGTTGGCCAACCGGCCATGCCTTGGTCCCAACCGGCCCCACACCCCACGGTTCCTTATTATTTTATTATTATTGTTATTTATCTAATTTCATGAAAAAACTCCTTGATTTCATGGTATTTTTGCACAAATCATCATATAATAATAAAATAAAATAAAATTATGAAAACCTGTGGTACCGGGCCACTAGCCGGCCGGCCGTGACCTAGCCAGTCCCACACGCCCTTTGCTTTATTATTTTATTATTATTTATCCTATTTTTCCTTGAATTCATCAAATTCCTTGATTTTATGATATTTCTCTCAAATTAGGAAAAATTCCCTCAAATCATCAAAAATACCTAAAAATATTAAAAAAAATAAGGGAAACTCATGGGACCGGGCCCTAACAGGTCGCGCCTACACGGTCCCACACGCCCTTGTTTTTATTATTTATTTTTTCCTGAACTCATGAAAACTCCTTCAATTCATGGAAACTCCCTAAATTCATCAAATTTCTCAAAATTCATGAATTTTTCATAAAATCATCAAAATATTATAAAATTAAGGAAAAGGCACCACAGACCGTGGTCACGACCGGCCGACCATGCGTTGACCACGGTGGTCCCACGCTTCCTCATTCCTTATTTTATAATTATTTTTCATCATCTCATGGTGTTTTCCTCATTTTCGTCGAAACCCTAATTTTGGCATATTTTCTTGAATGGATGCTCAATTGCACGCCAGAAAATATCAAAATTCTCAGGACTGAGACGCTGACGCCTTGTGGACACGAGAACGCTATCTTGACCGACCAAGATTGGATCTTTGGCTCACGGAAGCCGGTCCCATCAATTTTCACAGTTTTGACCTAATTTGCACAATTGCTCGTATTAGGTCCAAAACTCTTCCAAACACTTTGGATTTTCATGAAGTGATCGTCAGGTGGTCACGTGACAACCCAGGGCCGGTTTCATGACTCCATGGTCGGTCCCTCACCTCGTCATAATTAATTAGGTTTTCTCACCTAAGGCTCAGACGAGCATTTTTGAATAAATGATTAAGCCAACATTTAATCATTCTTCCACCAACAAATCATCAACTCTTCAGGAGTTCTTCGTATTTGCTCACGTGAGCATATGGACACTACATGGTTGATCCACGGTCCCATATAGTCGTTCCCTCCTTCATCCTATGGTTAAACTTCTGACGAACCATGAATTGATCATCAATTGATCAAATTAGGGTTTCTGAATCCAAGGATCATCATTCCAGATTCCAACCGTAATAATTTTACGACGGCCTCGTGGTCATTAATTTTATTAATTATGCTCGGCTCAACGACCAGTATTCTAATTAATATTTTTAGTACGCTGCCAATAATCCATCAGATGAGCAACACATGCTCAGACGATCACATATTCAACAATTCATCACATGAGCAACACTTGCTCAGATGATAAATATTTGCTCAAACCAAGGAATATTGGTTCAACAATCAATACTCAACGATCCATCGAATGAGCAATACTTGCTCACTTCATCGTAAGAACTATACCTATGTTTCATGACATGTTCAACTCATGAGTTTTAGAACATCATGTTCAACTCAGCAACTACATGGACTCATCGTCCCATCAAACCACGAAGTCATCAATTGACTAACATACCACGAGATGTCAATCGTGTCACTTTGGGGGGATATCACTTAGGGTTTTGGTCTGGCGGTCTACGGCACGTGTGTTCAAACACACGATAGAATGTGAGCAAGTCGTGCAATCAGTTGAAGGAATTCACGAGGTAGTGGGTGGAAAATCGACCAAGTCTCCACACGTTGAGCAACTGGTTTCAAACACGATCTCCACTTCCCCACTCCTTGATTCCATCAACTGTCACACTTCATGGGATCATGGTGTCTAAAATTCCAGCAATATAAATAAGTCTTTGAATCATGATTGAATCATCATCATCAACAGTATCATCAATCTCACGTCTCATCGACAACACGAGATCATCAACTCATCAATTGAGCAACTACTCTCAATTGAGCAATTTCAATCATTCAGAGCTTATCATATTCAGAATTCACATACCCACAATCTTTGATTACCATTGATTCCACACATTTCCCAGCTTCCCTCCTACAGATCAACCCATCCTCTCTTGTGACTGAATTTACTCTGGAACGGTCATTGTCTTGATTTAGGCCGGAGTACTACAGATTGATCTCTCGAATCTAAAGCACCCCCTTTGCAGTGGTGCATCTGTGTGAGGTTTAACATTTCGCTCGGTTCGAGGAGTATCCTCCGTACGGTCGTCTCCTCAATTCCTTAAAAACCAGCAAATCGTTTTTCCCCATCCACAGATTGGCGACCACAGTGGGAGATCATTCTCTCGGTTGTAATCTCAATTCGGAAGGATGGTCGGTCTTAGGTATGGTTCAGTTACCAATCCGGGTTCAACACCCAACTCTAACATTACAAGTCCTAGTGGTACTCCCAGTAAGTACTACTCCTATTAACGTTGCAGGCTCTAGTGGTAGCACTAACACCACTCCTTCGGCCAGCAATATCACGTCACATGTTACTATCACTCTTCCAAGCACTAGTGCTCCAGAGATCGCCCCTGCAAGTGACGACACTAGCACCATCAACAATCCACTCTTCGGTTGGTCTCCTGAAGAAACCAGAGGAAATCAGCTTGATCTCATGAAGGTTCAGACTGACGTGGCTGCAACACAGAAAGAGTTGTATGCTTATCTTAAAACTCTTACAGACAAGTTTGCGTCTGAACGAACTCAGCCTCAACGCGAAAAATGAGAAGCTAAAGAAACATCTTCAACTGCTGATCCTGAAATCTCTCCAATCCATGTTGTACAAGATGGAGAATTCCGCAAAGCTACAGATGACTCTCCAACAAAGGAACTTGCAGGCTTCATCACTCGTGAGGACCTGGAACGCTTCATGGAGGATCGAGGAAAAGACAAAGCATCATATGTTCATCGTTATCAACCTTCATACCTTGTTGCTACGCAAATAATTTCTTTCCCGAAGGGCTACACTTCCCCAACGTTCGCACTATATAATGGAATTTCTATCAAAGAGGCATTTCAATCCTTGGTCGAACGTGAATTGCTCTATCTGTCGAAGGCACAAAAGAGAGACATGTTCACAGCACTGAACCACATCGTGTCAAGAAGTCCATTCCGGAAATACTTCTTGAGCCTCCAGCCACAAACCAAGAGATGTACGACTGGGGACTGCTTTCCACAGTCGAAGAAATAAATTTGGAAGAACGTTGATCGATGCCGGCACCGCCATCAACATCATTCCACTGAAAACCTCAGAGCCGCAGGCATCAGTCGACAAGAAGCTACTCATGCTCCCATCTCAATCAGAGACCTTGAAGGAGCGCTTGTAATACTTATGGCTACATCACTCTCAAAGTGAACATAAGTTCAACACTGGACAGAAACCAAGTTTCACATAATCAGGAAGATCCAGGATATGACATTAACTTCAGACGAGCGTGGATCCACGCTGAAAAGATGGGTACTTACAAAGCGCCTTTGGTTACACGTCTCTCCAACGAAGAAAGTTCTGATCCAGAAGATTTGACGGACATTCCATCATCAGAGTACTTGGAGGAATTTCAAACTTTGGTGAGGTTGAAGAAAGAACCTGCATAAGCCATCAAGAGGTTCCGTACTCAGGTAAGTCTCATCCCACGTCTATGTCATTTATTTCCTCACATGCTATCCTAGCATGGGGACTCAATTCTGCTAGCAACTCTGCAAGACGTTATGAATGGTAGCTTCACCACATTAGTATTTTACCAAGTGGTTGAATCTAACGCTCCTCCGAATCAAGCACTAGAACATTCATTACCGAGATGATGTCCAAACATGGCAAAGAACACTTTGGGTGTTTTTCCTGCAAGTCCATGTGTTCCACAAAATCAGAAAGCTCTGATGTCTGCACAAGTGTCGAATCCCACTACCGCAACGAAAGGGATGATGAATCAATGGAAGATACTCCAAGGCCGAGATGATCAAACATTCGATGCTTAAGGAATATACGCTTCAACGCTCAAGAATCTACGAATCCATCAAATTGTACTCCCAATCAAAGAGTACAACTTCAGCACAAATATCTCGACGATGACACATTGATTCAACACCAGCACATCAAAGTGTAACTAAACGATAAGTCTTCATTATCCCATGATAATACTTCTGAAGAATATGCAACATCATTCATACATGGATGACACTAACTCCTTCAGTATACACTGGGAAACCTGAGGTGATTTCGTGAAACTTCATCAACGGGTTTTCGCTACATCACAAGCCCCTGCATGATTGAGGAACTTTCTCTCTTCACCAATCACATCCAGTATGAAAACTCTTGATGCCATCTACCGCAACAATGTCGACTCACTGACAAAGCCAGTTCGTGGTAAAGTTATGCTTTCAAGAGCATTCAGGTTGGACTCTCAGTACACCTTCATCTTACGGACGCTCAACTCATCAACTAGTTCGTGAATGTAAAAGGCTCACTGGATGGAGGAGCAAAGATTATATCTATAATCATGGTTCTAGCCTTTTTCGGTCTTTGGAGCAATTACAACCATGGCATCAACATCAAATAATCTCTAAAGGAACACCATCCATGATCTCAGCATCGACAAGGATCTCTGGAGCGTAATCATTGATGGTCTCAGCACCCACAACGGTCTCAGGAGCAACATCCTCAGGGCTTCATCAACTAATCATTATCTTAAGTGTTACACATGAAGCAGACTTCTCAAAGAACTAATAATTCATACCAAGATGTGTAGACCTGATAACATGCTCACATGAAAGTCTTCCCAAAGCTGGCACGATTGGTGGGCATAATCCAAAGTCTCCTCCAAGATGTTCTCATCGCCTCTACAAATGAGATACGACATGCTTCGGGCCATGGGTTTACAGAAACGTACCAATGGGTGAATAATTGGACAATACTTTCTCAACAAAAGATGTTCGTCTATGTTTCTTCTACAACATACCAAAAGGGTGCATCAATCGGACATACGAGCTGAAAAATATGGCCTTTACCGTCAGGTCTACGGAATCTGAAAAATTTGTACGGGATTACAAATTGCAAATGCGCACGCTTCGTTGGATGACCTCTACAACTACAAATTGAGTGATTCTTTTCTCATGTGATATTTCAGCCTCTTAGCTTCGAAATTTGGGGTCAAGCATCGAATTCCGACCTTGTATGAGGTCCCTACAGCTTCTAGAGCGTACAACATGCAAGAAACAATTCTTAGACGGGATTCATGACTTCCACAGTCGATCGGTGTCCACCAGGTCTCTTCGCTAAGTCCTTCATCAAGGTACCTCTAACTTCGACCACCTAGGTCTTTACATCAATTTTTCTACCTGGGTCCTCTATCTAGGTCTCACCAGAAGAAGGGAAAACGAAAGGGAGAGACTTAACAAAATACTGGGGACTGACGGTCCACTTGTCAAGATGATCGATTTCACAATCCAAAACCGATCAAGAAATCAAGACCAGAATAAAACCTCACATCTCTCAGAAGTCCAAGGTTCAAGATATCATGGAAAGAAAACTAAAGAAAGTCAGCAAAATAAGATTTCTGCTTTTCTTCATCCATCTTCTTCAACACGGCATCACTGGTGGTGAAAGAAGTGTCACCTTCCACCGCTTTCCTTATAGCATCAATCTTTTGACGAAGCCACTTCAAATTGAAGCCAAGTTCTTCAGCTTTCTTCAAGTTGTACTCCCAATCAAAGAGTACATCCCGGGTGACAGTATTTCCAGTTGTGATGCGGATATCATTTTGTAACATGCAATATGGCTTCTACTTGCCTCATCAAGAAATAAATATGCTCCGGATCCTTGGTAACGACGATGTGCCCATACATCTTCCACGGTTTCTCGCACAAGGCTGCATATCCAATGGGAACGCTGAATCCGCCAACTAGTTCGTGATACGGGAGTGAATCATCGAACGGAGGATCAAAATCAACTCCTGCACTTGGATATTCATGCACCACTATACGGTTCTCAATTACTGGAGCAGCCTCCAGGGCAACAGTTTCTTCAGTATTCTCTACTGGTGTTTCGGTTTCTTCTATCACTGAAGCAGCAACAATCTGAGTTTCCAAGACTTCAATGACAACCTTCTCATGGCCTTGAAGTGCAGAGATGGTTGTCTCTTCATCAATAACTCCAGGGCAGTTTGAGTTATCCTCATTAGTTTCAATATCCTCAACTTCGGTATTTGGCACCTAATACGAAGATTACATGAGGTTAGAGTCATTTAAGCTTGAAACCAAATGAGATCATAAAATACATCATACAAGCAATCCAACATTATCAAGATTAATCATTATACACTCAAGGCACGAGCAAATAGCATGAAAGTCATGAAAATACGTTTTACGGTAACCCCGTCTGAAGAAACTGTACTCTGCCATGTACTAAAATACAAACTGGGAGCAATCTATGAGGAATCTGAAGATCGGTTATATACCATTCTCTTCGTATGGATGTCCTCTACAACGTCCCAAAATGTCATGACAATCCGATGAACGAGCAAAGAGATGTGGCTAAAACATGGAGCAACATGCCATCTGAAAAAGTTCTGAAGGTCTCCTGGAAGTTCACTATTTCGCCTTTTTCAGGCCCTAAACATGTCAAACTTCAAATATATTCTTTGCTAAAGCTTGGAAATTTCCTGGGCTTGAAGATACATATGCAAACCTCGAAAATAAGACTTCGGACGAAGATTCTACAGCGTTTCTAGTAAAATCTGAAGTCTGAAATTTTCCGGTGACGTATTTCGGCGAAGTTATCCATAAATTCACATGGATTTTCATTCATTAATTCACGAAGCAGTGATATCATACTTCTTTGAAGAAATTACAGGAGATATACTTACTAAGGGAGTCTCTAAATCATTTGAAGGCTCGACGATACCAGAATCTCCGTTGACAACACCGCTATCTCCATTCGGTTCGGGATTTCGGGAATTCTCCATATTCCCATCTCCCAAAGAAGAGTGTGCTTCATCAACATGATTCTTATCTACAATGATTTCTTCCTGGATTCATCAACAAAAATTATTATTATTTCATTCAAGGAGATGCCGCGATCACCTGCACGAAAGAGATATTTACATCGACTCCTTCATCAATATTGGATTCCTGAATTGTTCGCCTGGGAACAAGTTGAAGACCGTCAATCGATGGAGAAAAGGTCTGAAAAGAAATAAAAAAACCTTGGTCTCGTGATCCTAATTGCACGGGCAGGAAAAAGTCATGACACAAGGAGCGCTAACAACTCATCAAAGAAACGGCTGGGGACTGCACGTCATTTCCTAACATCCTGTAGTCCTTACTTCTGGGTGCTCCTCCCCGAAGACTTTCTTCCATTTCCGAGGAGTCTACATTGATCTGAAACCTCACTACACGATCATCCTGTGGTATAGTTGAGGAAATAACCAAGAGTACAACTCAGTATGAAGGATCTCTCACCATCACTCAGAGGTCCCAGAAGTACCATTTCTTGAAGTTGCACCCGCGGAGATGTCATCCCTGGAAACATCATCTTTGAAAGTGTCATCATGGGAGTCAGTCATTCTTGCAAAGTGGCTGTGACAGATGCATACCATTCAGCGCATCATTCATACAAAGCGCAGGATTCAACAAAACAACGAATCATGGAATAAAGATGCTCACATCAGCGTCTGCAAAAACGGTAACAATCCAACTCTTACCTATTTACAATTTCCCTAGTTGTAGTGATTATAACGTCAGAATTTCGAAAACTTTCTCATTTCCTCAAACCTACAAAGACGAGCAAAATTCATTGTTCAAAATCATGATTTGGTTTTCATAAAACCGTGAACAACCCACGTGAATTTTAACATCCACTGGTTTTTCAAAAACTAGACGGACGTCCATTCCACAATTGTGAAAATTCACACACAGACATTATTTCACCATGTATAATGGTCTACTTTCAACAGTTGTTCAAAATCAAAACATGATTTCATAAAATATATAAATATTTAACGTGAAACTCACATAAATTTGAAAAAATATCTATACATTTTCGCTCCCTCGCGCGAGCATCTGTCTTTCAAGCGAGAATATATTTTCAAAGATTGCTGAAAGCTCGAAGATAAAAAATTTCATGAAAGCTCATAAACAAAATTTTATTATTAACAGACGCACATCTGTTCAAAAAAAAAAAAATCTCTCGTACGAGCATCCACCTTTGAAACGAGAGTTTATTCCACTTTGTGGACTCTCACATATTTAAAAAATAAAATTTTATTTTTCGTGAAAGCTCATAGACAAAATTTTTATCATTAGACTCAGGTTTATTTTGTTTGTTTCTTAAACTAATGAACGAACGAATGTTCACGTTAAAACGGATTCTTTTCTTGGGCTCGGACCCGCGAATCCTAACTGACCACGGACTCGTCGTCCAAACCAGCGGTTCAACACCAATTTATGCTCATCAAACGACGCTCCAATCATGACATTGAAGCCTTCATCAAGTCGTGGTTTGATCATTCTCTCTAAATCCGGTAACGTCTCAACTTACGACTAAGTTCAATTACTGGTATTATTGTTTATGGCCGGAAAATCACCATTTAATGCTGACTGAGGAACACAGTTTTCCTCAGTAAGCAGGGGACTTAATGTAGATGGTGGATTTTCGACAAGGGATAAAATTGTAAACTCATAATTATACGAAGCTATGATCCAGCAATCAGACGTGAGTACTGAGACACGGGTCTCTCATCGAATTCTCAACGGAGAGTACTTTCTCTCAGAGTACATGTAGATATCTAGTCTCACGACTGGACAACGTCATATCTCATGAATACTGAACACTTTCAGTGATTATTTCTATATAGTATCACGAGATGGACGGCTCCTAGACAGCTTGCTCTGCTAGTATAGAGCGATAACGTCTTCAGGAACAAACAACGAGTTTACCCTGACTATATAAAGGATATGATTTACCGACAAGCTCATATTGGGATAATTAATGCTCCTAGACAGCTTGCTCTGCTAGTATAGAGCCACAAAGTTAATTATTCCTAATTAAGATTAATTTTTCCGTGACATTCACTACTGAATTCCCAGAATAATCTATTATTGCTCCTATTCCATGGTCGAATCCACGACTGGTCCCATTGTAGTTGTAGGAAATCCTACACTACACCCCTCATATGATTTCATTGTTGATCAACTCATTTTTAGGTTTTTACACTCTTAATTTTATTGATTAATTTTTGAATGTTCTTACAATAAAGATAAAGAAATCAAGAATGAACTTTGCTCTGGACTTTCTCTCTCCTATTTACTTGTTTCTTACTCAAAAAAGATCTTTCTCTCTTTTACATCTCGAATGACTATTTATAAGGAAATACATAATGGATGACAGCTAATCTGTCCTTTATTTTCGGATATAGCTTGCGACATTCTCGCAACCTTACAAATGTTAACTTCGCAAGCTCTTTAATTTTCGCAAGACTATCACATCTTTCTCGTGATTCTTGCTGACGTCGTTTCTGAAATTGTTCTGCGACGCTATTGTGCAATACCATTGATAATTTCGCTGAGACATAATTGTTGCGAGATTCTGATCCTACATCTTGCCTCTTCTCATATCTTCTCTGCAAAGTAGAGAATGATGTGAGAAATGCCGCAACTGCTTATCTTCTCTTCATATTCTCATTTATCACACGTATTCTTTCTTCCATTTATTTCTCGACACGTCTTTTGTAACCGTTACTTTTTAACCGCTTAAATCTTTCCGTATTAACCGTGTTTATTTTCTCGAGGAAAAATTCCCTCTATATATTTCTTTTCTTCTCTTCTTCTTTCCTTTTATTCTCTCTGCAACTTCATCGTTCTTCTGCAAATTCCTTATTGCAATTTTTCTTCTTCTCTTCAATCTTTTTAAGTTCTTCTTCATCTTCAAACTAGATCTTCATAGTTCGTGATCTTCTTCAAGACAATCTCCCTGCTATCATTTTCATGGATTCATCAAGGTTAGTCTTCTTTTCTTCCTTATAAGTTTTGCTGAAATTGATATATTTGAAAAATCTTGTTTATTGCCTTTGTGATGTTTTTATGTGATTCCCATACTCTTGTTATTTCAGCAAAAGCGGCTCCAACACTAAATTTACAGTTCAGAACCCTAACAATCCCAAATCACACAAAGTTGTCGCACATAAAAGAAAGTCTGCGAATGAGAAGGTAGTAAGAAACACTATCTTTTTCTAATAACAATATTGTTGCCTCTGTTTCTTATCTAGATTGTAATTCGCAGGGTGATAAAGATCTTCATAAACCTCACAAGAAATCTCGCCACCTCAAGCTGTTCCAACTTCTGTTCCCTTCCACCTACTCATTTCTTCCAAATCTCCTGCGACATCTTCGCAAGATAAACCTTTATCTCCAATTCGTGAAGATGCTGCCTCTGATTTCATTTCTTCCAAATCTCCTGCGACATTTCGCAAGATAAACCTTTATCTCCAACTCGCGAAAATGCTGCCTCTGATTTCATTTCTCCAGTTGATCTTTCTATGATTGAAATTCCCCTTGGATCCTTCTGCGAATGAAACCTCTTCTCTTCCCATTGAGAATGTTTCTCAACCTTCTATCTCTACTAGTTCTCTACCCAAGTCTCTTCCTTGTCGAAAGAACCGTGGAAGGGAATATTGCTTTCAAGGTTTTATCTGAGATTCTGGATGATGGCAAGAAGTCTTCTACTGATCCCATCAAGTCTAATGTTTGCGAAATTCTGAGCAAGCATTTGGGTTCTGACAAAGCTGCTTCGCAGACAGCTTTAGAAAAAGAATGTAATGCTCTTCGTCTTGAAAATCAGAAACTTCAGAATGTTTTGCTGGATCGTGACAATCTTCGCAAGAAGAATGATGAATTAAGAGGTATGATTTCCTCATCTATGTCTTTAATTTGCCTTTTCGATGGTTTTATCCTTCCCATGTTTAATTATCCTTTAAATCCCTCTTTCGCATGTTAAGCATTAAATCAGAAACGAGTAATGGAGAGATATCAATTTGAATCTGCTGTTGAAGAAGCCCGTGTTGATAAAGAAGTCTTAATGGATCAATATAACCAATTAGATAACCTCTATTCATATTCTCTTGATCATAAATAATCTTACCAATGAAAATACCCAATTAGTTCAAAGACAAGATCTAAGTAATGAAGTATCTCGTCTTTCTTATTCTTTAACCAAAGCTAATTTAGGGATGGAAACTTTATCAGATGAGAATAAAACCTTATCTCAAGAGAAGCGAGTTTTTAAACAAGATGGCGATATCTTCGCAACAACTTAATATTCTCCAAAAAGTATGTGCTGACCAAGAAATCTCTTCGCTCTTTAAGAAATGAACTTAAAGAAGTAACAGAATCATCTATCGCTGAAAGAGATACACTCATTCAAGGTAGAATAGCTTTAAGTGTGAAAAATCAGCTTAAAAACAATATTCCAAATTAGAAGAATCTTATTCTTCTCTTGCGAAGAAAAATGCCTTCCTTGTTTCTAAAGAGAAAAATCTTCAGTCTCGACTTAAAGGTTTAGTTGGAGATAAATTTGATGACGCAATGGATCATTGGGAGAATAGTTGTCTATCCTTGATTCAACACCTTATTTCGCAAAAGGAAGGTAGTCATAATAGTTTGACTGCCTTAATTATCTTTCTTTGTCATATCTCTCTGAATTCCTTATCTTAAAAAATTTTGTATTTATTTTTCGCAGAGTCTGAGAAGAATCTTCATTCTTCTATTTCTGATTGGAGGCTAAATATGCTAAAATTCGCAAAGAGAATGCATTACTCGTCTCTACCCTTACTGGTTCTCGCGACGGGCAGAAAGAAGACTTGATTATCTTGCTTATTTTAAGGATATTCAAGATAGGAATCATCAAAGAGCACTTCTTCGCCAAGTTCATCTCCGGCTGAAGTCCTTGTAAATGACATTTATTGTCCAACTCTCTTCCTCCTACATCAATTGATCCTTTAGAAGTAGATGATGATGAAGTTCCTCGTCCTGCTGATAGTGATTATGATTGAAAGCGGTGCAGAGGATAATTTCCTGGAAGATGAAGAATTCTAAAGAAGTATCTGCTGGTGTTAATCAGAATGAGAAAAAATTTCTCCTGAAGAAGTAGTTGCTGGCGATAATCAAGATGCTAGTCAAGTAATTGCTGGCGATAATCAAAATGCTAGTCATGGCGAAGATCAAAGCCGAAATGAAGGAGAAGCTTGCGAGAATGTTGGCGAAGAATTTCTGTCATCTCCTGCTACTGATATTGATATTGAAGCTTGAGCTTCTTTTCTAGCTTTGTTTTCTTGAGCTGTCTTATTTTTATCACTTTTGAGAGCTACATTTTTCAATCGACTTTGGAGTCAACTTTTCTTTTAATATTTTGTTGATAAGAAAGATAATGCTTCTTGTATATCGATTCCCATACTTGCCTCTCATTATCTTTCTTGCAAAAATAATCTGTTATGAATGCTTATAATAGTTTGTTTATTATATGGTCTTATTTTGCCTTCCTAATTAAAGGTCTTATTATGCCATCTCTTGTCATTGCGACAAAATCGCAGGACGTCCTTGCACTTTCATACAAAAACCCATTGATCTTGTCTTAACTTTTTCTTTTGTATTATGGCCTCTTCAGGAATGTTGCGACAATATGACAGGCCTAAATATTCTTGCGAAAATAAAGCCCCATGACATTGCCGTCTTGCGATGAAATCGCAGGACGTCTTCGCACTTTCATGCGAAAACCCATTGATCTCATCTTATCTTTTTCTTTTGTATTATTGCCTCTTCAGGATTGTTGCACAAATATGACAAGCCTTAATATCCTTGCGAATAAAAGCCTCATGACATTTGCGTCTTAAGACACTTATCAGCTCCCTAATGGAGGGTGCCGCCCTTATCTCCCCCTGGTTGCCCCTTCAAGGAGGCGTACTTCTACCATACAAGGTTAGCTCCTCCCATCCAGTCTTAACAACAACCAGTTGTTTTCGCAGCCTCTTATCCCTTTTACCTATAGGGCTTATGGTTACGAGACTGCACCCTAAGTGGGGTTTTCTTCAGGCCGAGTGCAGTATAAGCCAAGACTTGTCAAGAATGGCAAGGACGCTTCAAACCCCTCGGCACTCTTGACTCAACCGTGTACCTCGGCGCCTTGATCAGATCTGCACTCCTTGGGAGAGTCCTTATTACCTTAGTCGCCCAACCTAAGTCATATGCTTAAGTTGAGAATCCAAGGTGCCTCTCCCGGATGGGCTTTATTGACCCCAAATCTCCATGACTCAGGTTCCGGTGGCGGTGTAGCCTTTCCCTGAGCCATGTAACAGGTACCCCCTAATATGACGTACTTTAGGTCTTACATTGCCTCTTGCGAAATTTTATTCGCGAACTAGGGTGTACGCCATAAAGGTTCGCCCCTTTCTTTTATGTCATTGTTCTGTGTTATCTCTGCGACAATTTCGCACATCATGATCTTCTTTTGATATGAGTAATTCTGCAATTATTTTTCAGAATTCATAACTTCTCAAAGCTTCTTACTGATAATATTTTTCAAATACAACCTGTTCCATGGTCTGTCTAATCTATGACCAACATCTCTCCTTCTGGATCCATTAATCTATAAGCTCCTGTTCCAACTATCTCCTTAATGATGTAAGGTCCATCCCATTTTTTCGCTAATTTTCCACCATTTTCTCGCTGATATATTGGTGTTTCTCGCAGAACTAAATCTCCTGGTTGAAATTCACGTATTTTGACACGTTTATTATATTCTCGAGCTAATCTTCGCTGATAATTCTCCATATGTTGTAAAGCTTTTTCTCTTTTTCTTCTAATTCATCAAGTTTGTTTAAAATTAAACCCGCACTAAGATTTTTCTCCCAAGCTTCTCTTTTTGTTGTCGGAATAACAACTTCTGTTGGTAACACCGCTTCAACTCCGTATGTTAAACAAAAAGGTGACATTCCAGTAGCTTCTCTTCTAGTTGTATTATAAGCCCATACTGCATTATGTACTTGTTCGCACCATGATCTGTGATGTCCTTCCAATTTCTTCTTTAATATATCTGCAATTGTTTTATTTGTTGCTTCTACTTGCCCATTAGCTTGTGGACAAAGGAGTGACTTTCCACATTTTATCTTGAATGCATTAAGTAACATTTCTATTCTGCCCCTCAAACTGTTTCCCATTATCAGATACCAACTGTGCAGGAATTCCAAATCTGCAAATGATATTTCGAATATGAATGTAAAGATATCTTTGTCGCGAATATGTTGTACTGCCTTCACTTCTGTCCATTTTGTGAAATAATCTGTTGCGACTATTAAGTATCTTCTTTGTCCAGTTCCTGGTAAAAATGGCCCCACAATGTCTAAGCCCCATTTTCCAAAGGGCCACACACTGGTTGAAGATGACAATGGTGCTCCTGGTGCATGTATTTCTTTCCATGCCGCTGACAATCTTCGCAACGTCTTGATATTTGTTTTGCATCTTCATGCATGTATGGCCAGTAATAACCTTGCATTTTTGCTCTATGTGCCAAAGATCTTCCTCCACTATGATTGCCAGCATCTCCACTATGTAACATTTTCAGCACCTTTTCTCCTTCCTCTCGTGTCAAACATCTGAGTGATGGTCCACTAAAGGATTTTCGGTATAGCAACCCATCTCTTAATTCATAATTCGTTGCTCGGCTTTTTAACTTGTGTGTTTCCAATCTATTTCTTGGTGTTTCTCCTTTCGCCAAATATGCATGAAGTTCCATTCTCCAGTCTGCGACATTATTTATTTGTTCTTCTTTTTCATTATCTATACCATCACATCCACATCTTCCTCTTCTTTATTGATTGATGGTGACAGAAGTGTTTGTATTTTATGCATCTCGCAGTTGGATCTGTCATCATGCTTGAGATGAAAGCAAAAGCGTCTGCGAGTCTATTATCCTTTCTTGAAATGTGCCTCCATTTTATTTTTGGGATTTTCGCTGACAATTCTTCAACCAGCTTCTTGTATTTCTTCAGGATGGTTCATTTGTAGTATACTCTCCTTTTATTTGGCGAATAACTAGCTGCGAATCACTAGTGATCCTGGCATTTTCTAGTTTCATTTCTATTGCGAATTTTAAGGCATGTATCACAGCTTCATATTCTGTTTCATTATTAGTGGATGCAAATTCCAATCTGAATGAAAAAGCCATCTTTATTCCTTCTGGCGAAATTAAAACAATTCCAACTCCATTTCCTTCTCCATTTGATGATCCATCTACCATATTTCCCATCTATTTGGTTCTGTTAATAAATCTTTTGGATCTCCATGTTCTTCTTCTACATCCATCATTTCTTCTACTGCTTCATCTTCTTCTAAAGGAAATTCTGCCAAGAAATCCGCAACAACTTGTGATTTTGGTGAAGACAAAACTTCATATTTAATATCAAATGGCCTACTTGTGCATTCCATCTCCACCCTTCCTGATCTTTTAGAATTCTTCATCACTGATTCAATTGGTACTTTTGTTAATACCTTTATCTTGTGTGCTTGAAAGTATATGCGGAGCTTAAATGATGCATAAACTAATGCTAAGATTAACTTTTCAATCTTTGAGTAATTCTTCTCTGCGGTATTAAAAGTTTTGCTAATGTAATAAATGGGTTTCTCCACTCCTGCGTCTACTCGCAAAACAACACTTAATGCATGCGACGTTGTCGCAAGGTAAATCAATAATTCTTCTCCTGGTTCTGCCTTTTGAAAATAGTTGTATTCATAAGATGTTCTTTGATTCCTTGAAAAGCCTTTTCACATTCATCACTCCATTTAAATTTTGCACCCTTCTTGAGTATATCGAAAAATATTTGCATTTGTCTGATGATCGCGAAATGAATCTCCCCAGCGAAGCTAGAAGCCCATTCAACTTCTGTACATCTTTTATTGTTGCTGGTGTTGGCATGTCACGAACTGCTTGCACTTTTTCTGGATCAACCTGTATTCCTTCCTTTGATACAATGTAGCCTAAAATTTTCCCGATGCAACTCCAATAGTACACTTCTCAGGATTCAATTTAATGTTATACTGCCGCATTTGTTCAAAAATCTCCCTCAAGTCTTGTACATGGTCTTTAGCTCTTTACTCTTTACTAACATGTCGTCCACGTATACTTCTAATGTTTTGTGTATCCATTTTGCGAACACCTTCTCTACCATTCTTTGATATGTGCTCCCGCATTTCGCAAACCAAATGGCATTTTCGTGTAACAATATAAACCTCTAGGGGAAAAGAAAGCAGTATGTTCTTGATCTTCTTCAGCGAGAGGGATTTGGTTATACCCTTTGTACCCATCTAAAGATGATACCCTATCATTTCCCGCTGCGGATTCCACCATTTGAGGAATATCTGGTAACGGAAAACTATCTTTGGGGCAAGCTTTGTTTAAATCAGTGAAATCTATGCAAATCCTGATTCCTTTGTTTTTCTTTGGGACAATGACCATATTCGCTATCCATTCTGGGTATTTAGCTTCTCTTATAATTCCTGCCTCAGCATTTTCTGTAATTCTTCTTCTATTTGGGAATGGTAAGTTGTTGCGATTTTTCTTATTCTCTGTTTAAATGGTCTCACATTTTTGTTAATCTCCAATCTGTGGCAAGCAATTGTTGGATCTATTCCTGGTATCTCATCCATGTTTCCTGCGAAAATATCTTTATATTCTCGCAAAGTTGACAGTTCTTTCTTCTTCTTATATCCATTTTGGTTCCAATTCTCAACATTAGAGGCTTCTAGTCCCAACATTTCTTTTGTTGGTTCTGGCAGTGTAACTGGGTTTAGGTTCTCCCATTGGTGTGGTTCTTTATTGCTTTTATGGGTCCTTCCCTTCTTCCGAAATTTCGCTGGGTATTCCTTTGCCTTCTTTTGCCCTTATCATATACTCTAAATTCTTCTTCCTTCTTTGCTTCCTTTACCAATTTTCTGCGAAATTGTTTTTTTTTGCTTGTCCTTCATAATGCTTACTTCAATTTGATGACATAATTTCGCATTGTCAACATCTCCTCTGATTTCACCTATTCCATTTGGAGTGGGGAATTTAATACATTGATGCAACGTTGATACCACAACTTTTATCGCATGTATCCATGATCTTCCTAATAACATATTATATGGCGATTCCATATCCACCACGCACAATGTACATGTGTTTCGATTTCTCCAAGTGGAATTCGTACCACTATTTCTCCTTTAGGTTTTGTTGTGGATTTTCCAAAGCCGTGAACAAAATATGTTGAACTGGACATTTCTTCGTCTTTAAATCCCATTCCCCGGAATGCATGATAAAATATTATATCAACTGAACTTCCTGTATCAATTAAAGTTCTGTTCAACATCCATTCTCCTGTGGATTTTATTGTTGTCTCCTTTCTTTTCGTGTAATAGGCACTGTGATGACCAACAAGATGTATGGTTCAAATTTTCTTTTGGTATTTCTTCCGCCATGAACGTAATTTTTGCTTTTCCCAATCTTTCAAGGGTGAAGTTTTTTCTACCGCCATAATTTCTTTCCTTCAAAATTTCGTTTATGTATTCTTCCTTTGATGTTTTCATGGAATTCATTAACCAAGCTTTTTGTTATCATATTACACTCCAATTTTTGCCATTTTCATTAATTCTATTCATCTTTCCTCTAACTGATTCACTGATTTTTAATCACTTTCTTGATTTGAATCTTCTCAATCAACAATCTTCAACTTTCGATCTTCAATCTCCCTGTTTCTAGCGCCATTATGTAGTTGCAGGAAATCCTACACTACACCCCTCATATGATTTCATTGTTGATCAACTCATTTTTAGGTTTTTACACTCTTAATTTTATTGATTAATTTTGAATGTTCTTACAAGAAAGATAAAGAAATCAAGAATGAACTTTGCTCTGGACTTTCTCTCTCCTATTTACTTGTTTCTTACTCAAAAAAGATCTCTCTCTCCTTTACAACTCGAATGACTATTTATAAGGAAATACATAGTGGATGACAGCTAATCTGTCCGTTATTTTCGGATATAGCTTGCGACATTCTCGCAACCTTACAAATGTTAACTTCGCAAGCTCTCTAATTTTCGCAAGACTATCACATCTTTCTCGTGATTCTTGCTGACGTCGTTTTTGAAATTGTTCTGCGACGCTATTGTGCAATACCATTGATAATTTCGCTGAAACATAATTGTTGCGAGATTTTGATCCTACACCCATGGAATGGCAATAAACAATTGTTCTGATTTTAAGATCGAGTCCACAGCTTGATCTCATAGAATAACAATAATTATATTATCTCATTACTCCGATTTCGTGATCGAATCCACAACTGGTCTCATAAATGGTAATAGATAAATCTTAATTACTCTGATTCTATGGTCGAATCTACGATTCCCATGGAATGATAATGCTCACTTTATTATTCTGAATTCGTAGTCGAATCCTCAGCTGATCTTATGAATTAATAATAAACATCTTATTGCTCAGTTTTGTGAATTATTCTCCACCGAATTCCACAATTAGTAATAAATAATCATCAACCGGGCGTCTGAGCTACCTCTAAGTAAGCCCCGATTCAAATGGTGAAGGTGTATTCAACGACGATACACTAACAGTCACCGCACGAACGAGTATTTCAAAAATACAACGAACGATGAACCTATGCAAAATAGAGAAGAAAATAATAAATAATTAAAAATATTGACCAGGGTGCTGGGAGCACGGACACACGACCGACCGACCGTGTCGTGGTCAATCCCACGCCAGTTTTATATTTTTAATGCATTTTTATTATTTTCCATGATTTGATGAAAATTCTCTCATTTTATCAGATCTCCTTCGTCTCGAGGAAACTCCTCGGTTTCATGGTACTTCCACAAATCCATAAAAAATAATATAAAATTAAGGAAAGGAGTGTGGGGCGTGACCATTGGCCAACCGGCCATGCCTTGGTCCCAACCGGCCCCACACCCCACGGTTCCTTATTATTTTATTATTATTGTTATTTCTCTAATTTCATGAAAAAACTCATTGATTTCATGGTATTTTTGCACAAATCATCATATAATAATAAAATAAAATAAAATTATGAAAACTTGTGGGACCGGGCCACTAGCCGGCCGGCCATGACCCAGCCGGTCCCACACCCCCTTTGCTTTATTATTTTATTATTATTTATCATATTTTTCCTTGAATTCATCAAATTCCTTGATTTTATGGTATTTCTCTCAAATTAGGAAAAATTCCCTCAAATCATCAAAAATACCTAAAAATATTAAAAAATAAGGGAAACTCGTGGGACCGGGCCCTAGCCTGCCGACCGCGCCACCACGGTCCTACACGCCCTTGTTTTTATTATTTTAATATTTTTTGCTTCCCTGAACTCATGAAAACTCCTTCAATTCATGGAAACTCCCTAAATTCATCCAATTTCTCAAAATTCATGAATTTTTCATAAAATCATCAAAATATTATAAAATTAAGGAAAAGGCACCACGGACCGTGGTCACGACAGGACGACCATGCCTTAACCACGGCGGTCCCACCCCTCCTCATTCCTTATTTTATAATTATTTTTCATCATCTCATGGTGTTTTCCTCAGTTTCGTCGAAACCCTAATTTTGGCATATTTTCTCGAATGGATGCTCAATTGCACGCCAGAAAATATCAAAATTCTCAGGACTGAGACGCGGACGCCTTGGGGACACGAGCACGCTATCTTGACCGACCAAGATTGGCTCTTTGGCTCACGGAAGCCGGTCCCATCAATTTTCACAGTTTTGACCTAATTTGCACAATTGCTCGTATTAGGTCCAAAACTCTTCCAAACACTTTGGATTTTCATGAAGTGATCGTCAGGTGGTCACGTGACAACCCAGGGCCGGTTTCATGACTCCATGGTCGGTCCCTCACCTCGTCATAATTAATTAGGTTTTCTCACCTAAGGCTCAGACGAGCATTTTTGAATAAATGATTAAGCCAACATTTAATCATTCTTCCACCACACAAATCATCAACTCTTCAGGAGTTCTTCGTATTTGCTCACGTGAGCATATGGAAACTACATGGTTGATCCACGGTCCCATATAGTCGTTCCCTCCTTCATCCTATGGTTAAACTTCTGACGAACCATGAATTGATCATCAATTGATCAAATTAGGGTTTCTGAATCCAAGGATCATCGTTCCAGATTCCAACCTTAATAATTTTACGACGGCCTCATGGTCATTAATTTAATTAATTATGCTCCGCGACCAGTATTCTAATTAATATTTTTGGTACGCTGCCAATAATCCATCAGATGAGCAACACATGCTACGATCAAATATTCAACAATTCATCACATGAGCAAAACTTGCTCAGATGATAAATATTTGCTCAAACCAAGGAATATTGGTTCAACAATCAATATTCAACGATCCATCGAATGAGCAATACTTTCTCACTTCATCGTAAGAACTATACCTCTGTCTCATGACATGTTCAACTCATGAGTTTCAGAACATCATGTTCAACTCAACAACTACATGGACTCATCGTCCCATCAAACCACGAAGTCATCAATTGACTAACATACCACGAGACGTCAATCGTGTCACTTTGGGGGGATATCACTTAGGGTTTTGGTCTGGCGGTCTACGACACGTGTGTTCAAACACACGATGGAATGTGAGTAATTTGTGCAATCAGTTGAAGGAATTCACGAGGTAGTGGGTGGAAAATCGACCAAGTCTCCACACGTTGAGCAACTGGTTTCAAACACGATCTCCACTTCCCCACTCCTTGATTCCATCAACTGTCACACTTCATGGGATCATGGTGTCTAAAATTCCAACAATATAAATAAGTCTTTGAATCATGATTGAATCATCAGCATCAACAGTATCATCAATCTCACGTCTCATCGACAACATGAGATCATCAACTCATCAATTGAGCAACTACTCTCAATTGAGCAATTTTAATCATTCAGAGCTTATCATATTCAGAATTCACACACCCACAATCTTTGATTACCATTGATTCCACACATTTCCCAGCTTTCCTCCTACAGATCAACACATCCTCTCTTGTGACCGAATTTACTCTGGAACAGTCATTGTCTTGATTTAGGCCGGAGTACTACAGATTGATCTCTCGAATCTAAAGCACCCCCTTTGCAGCGGTGCATCTATGTGAGGTTTAACATTTCGCTCGGTTCGAGGAGTCTCTTCCGTACGGTCGTCTCCTCAATCAGCAAATCGTTTTTCCCCATCTACAGATATAAAGTTTAGTTGAGCATTAGACTTCACGGCGTTCATCGATTTAAGACGAAGAACTACGAAGGGGAGCTTGGGAAACTTCATCAACAAAAGGTATGTAGAGACTTGAACTCATCTATCACTCAAAAGTCTATCTACTCTATCTCCTATTTGAGACAAAAGTCATATGGCTATATAGACTTCAATTATGCACATTTTATATTTCGAACTGAGTTTAAATCACTTACATATTTCTCGAAATATGTATTGGTAAGCTTTCGATTTAACCAAGTTCATCTTATATTCTTGACGAAAGTCAAAAGATGATCATGGGAAAATCTCCTTGTGACATTTTACATGATTTTTGTGAGACAGTCATTTGATGTAGACTCGGAATGTTTCGTATTGATCATTCGATCACTTGAAAATTGCTTTGAAGCTAATATTTTGTGTGAGACATTTATTTTCGTCTTCCGAGAATGTTTAAATGGTTGAAATGAGAGTTTAGAACAATTGGATATAAGCATAGTATGTGTGCTTGCATATGTGTGATCCAAGTCCGGGAACCATAGTATGCATACCCGTACACGTACTGGTTGGTTAAGTGAAAGTCCAGGAACCTTGTACGCATATCGGTATGCGTACTGGCGTAAGGTTCAGGTCCAGGAATTTCTGCTGAGCTTGGTGGTATGCGTACTCGTTCGCATACTGGTGAACCCAAACTTAGTCTGGGTACTTAGGTATACGTACCCGTATGCATACCTGAGTAAGTTAAGTTCTAAAATCGGTTTGTTCGTAATACATTTATATAATAATGAATGCAATCTTTTGCATACCGTGGCTATAATGTTCATGGCTTGATTCGAGTGAATCAAAATAGGTTTTACTTCAATTGTGTCTTGTATACTTCTATGAGAATATAAACAATTGAACAACTCTAGAACTAGTTTCATTTGAGTCATTTGAACTAGTTATGGTTAAGATGAATATGGTTGATATGAAAGTGTTCATATGGCTTACTTCGGTTAACTATTGTTGAGACAACAAAGGTGTACACATTTAGGTACGGTTACTCATATCTAAATGAAGTCACTTTTTATTTGTGTGTAACAAGCTATGTTCGATCTAACGATTGAAAGATATTAGCTTGAGTCGAATCAGGTTTTCATCTAACGGTGAATATTAAATGCTTGTTACCAAGGTAACATTGATTGCAAACCCTGATTTGAACACTATATAAAGGAGAACTCTATCAATTGGAAAACCTAATCCCCACACCTCATGTGTGGTACTACTTGCGAGTAGAGTCGATACTCCTTTAGCCTTAGGTTTTTCCAAAACCCGGTAGATTAACGACATAAATACTTCATTGATTGTGAAGCCAGGCCCAACTATTTTCTCTGTAGTTGCGTGTTCTGATCTTGTTGTTTTTTATCGTGATTGAGTATTATCTTCTCTAAGATTTGCTCGAGATTTAATCTCCGATAGGCAAGATAAAAAGTAGTCACAAACATCTTCGTCTCATCGTTTGTGATTCCACAATATCTTGTTTCTCTACCATACGATTAAGATTATTGTGAGGTGATTGATATCTCTAGGCTGTTCTGCGGGAATATAAGTCTGGTATATCAATTGGTTCATGTTCACCTTGATTTATCAAAAGACGAAATAAAACACATAGGTTTATCTGGGAGACAAATTTATCTATTCAATAGACTTTTTTTGTGTGAGACAGATTGGTTTATCAAGTCTTCGTCTTTGGGTCGTAGCAACTCTTAGTTGTGTGTGAGATCAGCTAAGGGAATCAAGTGCGCAGAATCCGGTGTGGTTCTAGAGGCGTAAGGAACGCGACTGTACCTTGATCAGTGTGAGATTGGTTATGGCTCAACTACATTCCAGTCCGAAGTTAACTTGGAGTAGGCTAGTGTCTATAGAGGCTTAATACAGTGTGGTGTTCAAATCTAGACTAGGTCCTAAGGTTTTTCTGCATTTTCGGTTTCCTCGTTAACAAAACTTCTGGTGTCTGTGTTATTTCTTTTCCGCATTATATTTATTTATATAATTGAAATATCACAGGTTGTGTGTAAGTTCAATCAATTGTGAATCCAACCTTTGGTTGTTGATTAAATTGATTGACACTTGGATATTGGTTTTTGATATCGTCCAAGTTATTTCTTATATTCAATCGGGCTCGCAAATGCCTATTTGTTTGATTGCAGATTGAATTAAGAAATTTAGATATAACTCTTTGATATACTTTTCTTAAGATTGATTCTGACTGTCTAGTTGATTCTCTAGAAAGTATATTGGAGTTAGTTCATACAGATTTCTAAGAAAAATATTGGGTGTGGTTGTTAGACCTCCGCTTTTTCAATTGGTATCAGAGCAGGCAAACACGTTTAAGACCTCATAAGTCTGTGTTTGTAGCGATCTGACTCTATGGAAAGAAGTGATATCTCTATAAACGTACCGCCAGTCTTCGATGGCTCGAATTACTTATGGTGGAAAATTACTATGTGTTCCTTTCTTCAAGCGCGTGATTTTCAGTCATGGGTTTATGTTGTTAGTGGCTACAATCCTCCAATGGTAACAGTAAACGGTGTCTCTATTGCAAAGGATATTGGTAGAAATATGAACCTAACGAGATCCTCGCTTCAAAGCAAAATTCTGACGGTTTAAATGCTATCTTACATGCCATTACCCCAAATCTTCAGCACCACGTGACTACTTGCACTCGGTCTAAAGATGCGTGGTATATCTTAGAAACTGTATTCGAAGGGAATACCTCTGAAAAGGAAGCTAGGCTTCAAAACCTAAATTCTGATTGGGAAAACCTTCGTATGGCTGATGAAGATTCATTTGATGAGTTTAATCACAAAGTGTCTGAAATTGTTAATGTATCTTTTGCATTAGGTAAGACTATTCCTGAAAAGGGAATTGTGATGAAAATTCTTAGATCATTGCCAGCAAAATACGATTCTAAGAAATATGCCATCGTTGAAGGAATTAACCTTGATACTCTATCCATAAATTGTCTAGTAGGAAAGCTAAAGATTTTTGATCTTGAACTTAGTAACAGAGAAAAAATTCAAATGAGTTGCAATTCAATTTCCACTTCTGAAGTAAGTTCTCTGTGTCCAAAATTGATTGATTTAAATGATGAGAATTGCTTGAACTCTACTCTTTCACTGTGTGTACAACAGTTAAAGAAAATTAGGAGAAGAAAATGAAGGTCTCGTAAAAGATCTTCCTCAATCAATGAAATGGATCAGAAAGTTTAGAAAAACTATAGTAATGGAACTTTTTCCATGTGCTACAAATGGGATCATCACATTTCTGATATCCCTGACAAGGAAGTGAGTGAGATAACCAAAGCATGGATGTCAACTCTTGACTACTGTACAAAGGAAGAAGTATGTGAAAGCTCTCTCAGTCATTTTGCTGATAATCACTCTTGTTCTTCCGAAAGCTCTGATTATTCCATGATAAACAATCAAACTTCTCCAGAAGAAAAATTTGGTCGCTTGACCAAACATCTCTACTTGGTTAAGAGAAAATTTCAACTGGAAAAGGAAGTTTGATTAAAAGGATTGAAAATTTGGAATGTCAACTGAAAACATTAAGACAAGAAAATGCGACTTCTCGCAACTGTGATGTTAAAAAGAAAGATTGATACTCTTCGATAAGTTCTGGCAAACCAAATCAGTATATTACTCCTGTAAGTTTGTCGTGCTCTAATATCTCTCATGATGAGAAAGACATGGTTAACTTCACAGCATATCGTGAGTATACCTTGAATAAAAATCAGGATTACCCAGACATGGATTGCACAAAGGTTCTTAAAAAAACTTCTTCTAAATCACGATTTCAGAAGAAGAAAAAGAAATCTCATAAGAAATTTATGTCACTTTCTAAAGAGATTTTCAGAACCATTCATAGTATGCAAAAATCTATGAACAGTCTGTTCAGAGAAATAAAGGGAAGAACAATATCCTCTTCGGATTCTCACTCCACAAAGAGGAATCTGAAACAAGGTTTAACAAAATCATTCTCCTCTCTTGTGAAACCTTCCGATCCTTCGTTAGGTGGGATAAATTACTCTTTGTAAGTTTCGAGATTGTTCTTGTCTATTTTCCCTTGGACAAGAACAATAATCTCCAAGAGGGATGAAAGGATTTCTGCTGACTTGTTCGTGTATAGCCAGGAACCGTTTCTGAACACTTGGAAGTTTTTCTTATCTCTTTTAAGTTTCTGTTAGGTTTTTTGTCAAAGGTCTTTTTGGGAATTTATCTCATATCTTCTTCCTTTTTAAAGAGATTTGTTTCCCTTAAGCAAACATTTCATTTACCATCTCTATCATGTCATCTTCAAGTCTTTCCAGTAAAGAGGATGATGTATGGACCGTCGTTCTCTTTCCCTCTGATAAGCACGAAAGTGCGATGCTTTTGCACCCATAATTACATTAGCTTGGCCTCATTTTATTGATAATAAACTTGTTTTGAGTATTTTGAAGGGAATAAGATCTTGTGGAGAAAGTCGCTCGAAAAGTGGTATTTGGTCCCAGAAAAGTACTAATGGCACCCCAACTTTGGACAAGGGCACCCCCAGAAATATGTTAAAGGCACTCGGAGGAGTTGTTAAAGGCACCCAGGAGTTTTTACTATTTACAGCCCAAAATTACTTCTTATACCCCACGAAATTGCTACTCGCACCCTCAAGATTACTAAATACACCCCAATTGCTAAATGCACCCCCGGATTGGATAAGGGGAGGTCATCTTCAACCTTTTGAATTTTAAAAATGGCGGGAAAACTGGTTTTCAAAGGAACAAAATTAGGGTTTGCGATTGGGGTGAATTATAACGAGATTCAATGGCTGAAATCAAATGGGTTAGTTGCTAGGGACTAAACAGGGCTGGCCTGGGTCTTTCTTTCGATTGAAATTGGCTAGATAATTGGGACTTCAAGAAAACAGAACATGAATTTTGGCGGGAAAATTGTGCAGCGAAGTTCAGAGTTTGGATTCAATTTCTGGGCGAGTTTATGGAGATTCAATTCTTGTATTTGAGTGGGCTGGACCTGTTAAGACCAAACAAGGTTGGTAAGGTCCTTGGTATCGATTATATTTGGATAGAATCGTGGATTTGAAGAAAACAGAGAATATTATTCTCGGGCTATTTCCGGGAAGCTATGATGGGATTTCTGATGAGATTTAGTGAGACTTAATCATCGAAACCGATCGATATTTACCTGATAGCATAAAACAGGGTTGGTAATCAAGTATTTTTGGAAATCAACAACACTTTGACGCAATCTCGATAAAACAGGGAAGTATTTGGTTGTTAAGCTACGAGATATTCTATTTTGATTTTGGAGAAATTTTCTCGTTCCAATCAGTTGAGGCCAGCCTGTTTAATCGAAACAGAGTTGGTAAGAGCTTTAATTTCGAGAAAACAGGAGTATGGTGTGATTTGAAAGAAAACAGGGAACGTTTGTTCTTCGAGATTTTTTAATTCATCTATTGAAGGTTTGCATGAGTTTGAAGCGTGCTAAACTACTTATGGAGCGTGTTTGAGGATGATGAGAGTGCGCAGAGTACCTGCATACGTGTGAAGAAGTTAATTGAAGAAATTTTTCACGGTGACTGCATGGAATTATTACAGATATTTGGCGAGTTATTACGGAAGATTCTTGATGAAGTTGGGTATATAAATAGTGTTCAAGACTCATAGAGGGACATCGAGCGATTGGGGAAGTGACAGAGAGGAATAGAAAGCTGCAGAGCAAGTTTTTTTTGCTGCTGCAGTGAACAAGAAGCTAAAGAACTTTGTACTGTCAGTAACCGTCGTTTAGAGTGTCTTATATCTTAACAGTGTGTAACAGTTTGTTGCAACTTATATCTTCAGTTTGCAACATATATTGTAATAGTGTGTTCTTTAACGCTAGGGAAGAGTTGTGAATATATGTTTTATCTTATTTCTCCAATAAAAACACCATGAGCTATGAATTATATTTTTGAGTATGTTTTCATCATGAGAAGCTAAACCCCATCACTGGTTCGACGGGGGAATTTGAATATCATACATGGGTAAATTTATTTTATTCTTTTTATAACTTTTCAATTATTCTAAATTGATTTATGAATTAAATTAATTAGTTATTATTTTATTTGATGGGTCATGCTTGCTTAAATGTTTGATGTCCCATGCTTACGATTTATAATTAATGTTTTTAGAATCTACCTTGGGAAAATCAGAGTCGATGTTATTCTATTGAGCGATAATTGTTGAGAATAAATAATTGAACCTTATGTTAAGAATTCGGTGGAATCCTAGTCCCAGTAACTCTCACCTTTTTATATTATGTTTGTATATATTTATTTTTATTTAAACTAAATCTTTAAATTTAATCTTCACAACTCTTAGAGTTCGAATCCTATTTACTACAGCAATTAAAAATCAGATTACCCTCTAAGAAAGTTCGTTTTGGTTCTTCTGATAATGAGATGTGTCAATATAAGCGTGATTCATCCTCTGATGGAAATCCTACTAGTTTTAATTTTGATGAACTCTCATTAACCATGAATCTTGTCTTGGAGCAAGTACATGCATTGAAGTGTGAACTAGAATCCTCCATCAAAAGGCTTGAGGATAAGATGGATAATCTTGAATCCAGGATTGATTTAATCGAAGATGAACTTGATGACTATAGGGAATATGAGAAGAGTCTTCAAAGTAAGTGAAATAATTTTTGGTTCTTGCTTAAATTTATTTTGTCTAGGAAACTTCTTATGATAATTTATTCTTGTGTTTTAAGAAGGATAACTAGGGTTTGGAATAACAATTATTGTGAGTACACATAGCTATTTCCAACGATTTTCATCTTGCAATGTTTTTAGATTTATTTATTTAAACTCTAAAGTTTATTTGGAAGATGATTTTGCAGTATTAATCTTTATAGTTTTATATATTGCAACTTGTTATGGGATATGTGTGTTTGCGTCCGTGAATTATGATTATCCCATATTTGCTCCAAAGTTAAGTCTATCATATGTCTTTATTGATATAATATAGAATGAACTTTTGACAACAAAAGTTAAGTCTATTATGTCATTATGCAAATATTGATGGAAGGTAGGATGAACTTTTGTCTACAAAGATTAAGTCTATTACATGTCTCTATGACAAATAGAATGAATCTTTGAATATTCTGCAGTATTGGTCTTTCCCTGATCCACATCTTTGTGTAAATACTGTGGGCTCCGTAAGTTCTCTTATGTGAGCATTTCCGATTAAATTAATCATGGTTTCTCTTGTGGTTAATTTAATTGAATATTTTGGATACAAGTTCATGTTTCATGAGATTTGTTAATGTCCAAAGAAATCCTTCTTTTCTTGTGAAAGTAAGGTCGCTCTTGTTGTTCTTTCAGGAATAACATTTTATAGGGGAGAGTTCTTAATTGAACTTGTGCTTAATTGCCAAATCTTTGTGGGATGTGGAATAGTATATGAGTTTTCTTGTGTATTTATAAACTCCTTGATGAATACACTAGTTTCGGCTATGTGAAATCATCGAAACAAAGTTGATATGTTCTCTTTTGGTCATGAAGTATCTCTATGGAAATTTCATTAGGATCCCACTAGTTTTCGTACCTTTGCCAATTTATATTGACAAAAAGGGGGAGAATTAATGTGTAGTTCACACTACAAATAATTATGGTTTACAGATCATTATGTAAGGGGGAGTGGTTTTCATGTGAGATGAAGTATTGACTAAGGGGGAGCGATACATATCACCATAGTATTGTTGTCAAAGTTGTGATACAATTGGACTTTGATGTTGTGTATTAATACTATGAAAATGTATAACAATGATTGAGAGCAACTGTTTTCTCATTGTTATAGCTAAGAATCTTCAACAACTATGATGCTGAGTTGAACACGTTCAGAATCACTGGAGTACCTGGAAGTGACAAAGATTTCGAGTAACGTTGAAGAACCAAGGAAGTCAAGCATTTGGATGAGATGCTACAAAGTTTATTTATTTTGTAATTCATATGTGTTGATAGTTTTGTCACTAAAATTGACAAATGAGGAGATTGTTAGAGCACTGATCGGTCAAACTCGCAAGCTTTGCTACCTCAAGCTTGTTTGTCAAGTTTAGTTTCCAAAACTATAAGTCTTGATTTCTAGTCTACTTATACCTAAGTCTCGGATTAGGATGTGTAGTTGAGCATTATACTTCACGGCGTTCATCGATTGAAGACGAAGAACTACTAAGGGGATCTTGTGGAACTTCATCAACAAAAGGTATGTGGAGACTTGAACTCATCTATCACTCAAAAGTCTATCTACTCTATCTCCTATTTGACAAAAGTCGTATAACTATATAGACTTCAATTATGCACATTTGATATTTCGAGCTGAGTTTAACTCGGTTACATATTTCTCGAAATATGTGTTGGTAAGCTTTCGCTTTAACCAAGTTCATCTTATATTCTTGATGAAAGAAAAAGATGATCATGTGAAAATATCCTTGTAACATCTTACATGATTTGTGTGAGACAGTCATGTGATGTAGACTCAGAATGTTTCGTATTGATCATTCGATCACTTGAAAATTACTTTGAAGCTAATAGTTTGTGTGAGACAGCTATTGTCGTCTTCCGAGAATTTTTCAATGGTTGAAATGAGAGTTTACAACAATTGGATATAAGCATAGTATGCGTACTTGCATATATGTGATCCAAGTCCGGGAACCATAGTATGCATACCCGTATGCGTACTGGTTGGTTAAATGAAAGTCCGGGAACCTTGTACGCATACCGGTGCGCGTACTGGCGTGAGGTTCAGGTCCGAGAATATCTGCTGAATTTGGTGGTATGCATACCCGTTCGCATACTGGCTAACCCAAACTTAGTCCGGGTACTTAGGTATGCATACCTGTATGCTTACCTGAGTAAGTTAAGTTCTAAGATCGGTTTGTTCATTAAATAATACATTTATATAATAAGGAATGCAATCTTTTACAAACCGTGGCTATAATGTTCATGACTTGATTCGAGTGAATCAAAATCGATTTTGCTTCAATTATGTCTTGTGTACTTCTATGAGAATATAAACTATTGAACGAACTCTAGACCTAGTTTCATTTGAGTCATTTGAACTAGTAATGGTTAAGATGAATATGGTTGATATGAAAGTGTTCATATGGCTAACTTAGGTTAACTATTGTTGAGCCAACAAAGGTGTACACGTTTAGGTACGGTTTCTCATATCTAAACGAAGTCACTTTTCATTTGTGCGTAACAAGCTAAGTTCTATCTAACGGTTGAAAGATATTATCTTGAGTCAAATCAGGTTTTCATCTAACGGTGAATATTGAATGCTTTGTTACCAAGGTAACATTGATTGCAAACCCTGATTTGAATACTATATAAAGGAGAACTCTAGCAACTGGGAAACCTAATCCCCACACCTCATGTGTGATACTAGTTGCGACTAAAGTCGATTCTCCTTTAACCTTAGGTTTTTCCAAAACCCTGTAGGTTAATGATAAAATATTTTTTGGTGGTTGTAGTAATGATGATAAGGGGTATCGTTCAAACTCGAACTTGTGAAGGTAATGGATTTTTAGATTTAAAAATATATATACAAATATTGACAAATTGGTAGAGAGGTACTGGGACTAATGATTCGGCCAATCTTCATAACATATGGCTTAATGATTTATTCTCAACAATAATAGCTCAAAACATATATGGACTCTTATTTTGCCAAAGTCGATTCTCAAAACATTGGTTGTAAATGTTAAGCATGGAACATCAAATCACCTAAGCTAAGCATGACCCATCTAATCAAATAACACCCAATTTAATCAACTCATATTTCAATTAATTTTTAATGCAAAAGTCTTAAAAAGAATTAATAAAATTACCCATTTATGAAGCTCGGCCTCCTCCGTCGCCCCAGTGTTGGGGTTTAACTCATCATAGTAAAAATGCTCTCAAAATAATTCATTGATGCTCAAAAGTGTTTTACAATGAAGAGAAATACAAGAAATTGATGTAAAACAGAACTATGCGACCCACAGAAGACGTCCAGAATCAACGACAGAGCTGAGTTGCTGTTGTCGTTGAAGAACTACGACCCACAATCGACAGTCGATGTTTCTGTTGATAAACGACTGCTGCTGAGAGTCCGTTCTTCGTGTTCTTCAGGCGTGTTAATGGCAGCAGCAGCAGCAGGTAACTTCTCTGCAACTCCTCCTGCGCCTCTCTGATCGCCTCCAAACCTCCCCAAACTCTCGACAAAACCTTTTCTAACTTCTCTACACCTCTTATATACTTCACAGCTCAAAGAAATCCCGATAGAATCTCTTTTTTTTTCTTCTCTGCCGTTGAAACAATAATCACCTCTGTCAGTGTTTGTACGCGTCTGTTAGCTATAAAATAGCCACCAAACTCTTCCTATGACTTGAACAGGACCAAATACATGATTATCCAGCGTAAAACTCTCCCAAAATCTCCACAAAATCTTTGAAAGTGCACAACAGGACACGTCTCTCTGTTTTAACTTTGATTGCTTCTTCTAGCCCAATTAAGCCCATGAAATCATCCATACTAGAATTGTATATCCATATCACGTCCATCCCATGAGAATCAGTGATTGAATCTCATTAAAACTCGTCCGAAAATCCAACCCTAAATCTGTCTGGTGAAAGGAAATTTTCCCGCCAAAATTTGTTTTCAAACGGTGAAGGTGACCTCCCCCTTATCCAGTTCTGGTGTCCCTTTAGCACATGTCCGAATTGGGTTACCCCTTATCCATAGTGAGAGTCCGAATAACACTTTCCCCTTGGGTGCAAATAGTAATTTTTCTGGGATATTTTCAACACTTTTTCAGGGTTCCTCCGGGGTATTTCTGGGGTGCTTCTGGTACGTTATCTACGGAGGTTCAAATGCCACATTTTGAGCCAATTTCGCCGCAAAAGCTTATTTCTCCAAAAACACCTACAAAGACATAAAATAACCAAATAAGTACAAAATCGAGCACTAACAATATAAACAATTGGGACAAATTAGACACATAAATGCGTCTATCAGTTAACGACTTGAAGACTTCATCGGGATTGTGAAGCCAGACCCAACTACTTTCTCTGTAGTTGCGTGTTCTGATCTTGCTGTTTTCTATCGTGATTGAGTACTGATAGACGCATTTATGTGTCTAATTTGTCCTCAATGTTTCGTATTGTTAGTACTCGTTTGCGTCCTTATTATGGTGTTTTGTGTGTTTATAGGTATTTTTTGGAAATAAATATTGTTGGAAAATTCGGCTCGAAAAATTATGCGGAGCACCCCCCCCCCCCCCCCCGGAGGACATGTGTTATGCGGACTCTCATTTTGGTTAAGGGGTACCTCAATTACCAAGGGGCACCTCAGTTTGCCAACTGTTATTCGCACCCACGTCTCTGTTAGGGGGAGGTCATCATCTACATTTTGAATTTCAAATTTGGCGGGAAAATAATTCAGACGCAGGCAGAATTAGGGTTGGATTTTTTAGCGTGCTAGAAGGAGATTCAATGGCTGATATTCATTGGGAAGACTTGACTGAGCCTAACAGGCATCGTACGGGTCTTTGGTTCGACTGAGTTTGGATGGATTCTCGCGTGGAAGGAAACAGAGTGCCACGGGTTATAGTTAGTCCATTCCGAGTTATAAGTATGTGATCGAGAGGTTTTCATGTGCCTGATCCGCGTTATACAACTTCTGGATGATGACTCGACGTGTTGGGAGTCTTATGTCACGAGAAAACAGCGTGTGGAGTTAAATCTGGGAAGAAAATATTCCCGAGAATATTTTTCTTCAATGCGAGTAATGGAAGATTATATGCAGTTATGATGGGAGATTTGGGGGCAGTGAAGCTATATAAGTCGTTGAGGGTCAGTAGAGTGGGCACACGGAGAGTTTGGGAGATTACAGAGCATCACAGAGTCGAAAAATCAAGTTGCAGGAAAATTCTTTTCTGCTGTTGCATAGATGAAGAACACGAAGAACAGACTTACCAGGACAGTCGTTTTCCAACAGTGACAACGACTCACAGCCGAGGGTCGTACATCAGAGGCAGACTTATTTGCTACAGCGTTTGCGACACAGAGTCGTGGGTCTTAGAGCAATAGTAACAGTGACAATCCTCTGTATCGTTTTTTTTTTGGTTTGTAACAAATATAATTGTTACAAACCCGGTTTTGAATTATTTCTCCATTTTCATCATTTGTAAACACTCTTTGAGCAATAATAATGATTTTCGAGCGTGTTTCCAACAACATGATGAGAGGCTAAATTCTCGCGTAACCAAGGCAGTGGATGAATCTATTCACACATGAATAATGGGTAACTATTTCATTTTCTCTAATATTTAATTATAATTCACTCAATCACTGCTTTTGCAGAGTTTTTTAATTGTTTACATAATTTTCTGCATTAGTTGTGATTCAATTAGATAGGTTATGCCTTGTTTAGATAATCTATGCTTAGGGGATACAATTAATTTTTGATAATATGTTTCATTATTTGTGAATTAAGAAATAAAGGATTAAAAGGCTAACTAGAGTTATGAAATATTTGACATCATTCATTCATGTGTAATAGTGGATTCTAGTGTCTTGGTTATTCCCAATATCTTGATATCACTTTATTTGAGTTTGCTATTTTTTTATTTATAAAAATTAAGTCTAAAAAAATCTTCCTTCACAAGTCTCAACGAACCTTTTTACTACAACTCAATTGAAAAACACATCAATTTTTGGCGCCGCCGACGCGGGCTTGTCTTTAGGCTAGAGCTTTTTTTTAGATTTTTTTTTTTAGGTTTTTATTTATTTTATTTGTTCTTCTTTACGTTTTTGGGTTTTTTTCTTTTCCTTACAGATTTTGGAATTTGGAGCGAAAGAAAATTTTGCCAAAGTTTTTGGTGAATACTTAAAGACTGGGAGTAAAAGGCAAAGCGAAAGGAGCAAAAGAAGAAGATTTTTTTTATTTGATAAAAAAAGAGAGAAAAAAAAAGAGAGACATTTTTAATTGCTTTTATTTATTTATTTTTTAGACTTTCCTTTTCCCTTGTACTTTATTTTGTGGACTTTGGACTGTAAACTTTGGGACATTATTTTTAAACCCTACGGAAGGGTAGTTTAAATATTAAACTGTTTGCAGAGAAGGACGGTGATTACGATATCACCTCGGACCTTCGGGTTCGTACATGACATAGGATTCGTGGCCCGAGTCGACTACAACGGTTCATCCCCCGTCTGGAACGGGAGGTAAGTTTGTCGAAACACTCGCGAATCCCCTGTCAGCGAGTTACTGTCTTCCTTCGTGTGAATATATGTCGAGGAACTGAAAACGGATGCTTTAATTTCCTAGTAAAGGGCAAGGACTGGCCATACAAGATAAGGGTTCGGATTTCATCACCGTTCTCTTCTTGCCCGCCTTAGGAAAACGATACTTAACGCGAACCTAAGCTTTAAAATTTGGAATAGAAAGAGACCTATAGGGTAACGAGCTTAGTAGGAAAGTCGTTCGAAAAATATTGGTTACTCTTTTAAGCATACTTCAAAGTTCATGATGGTTTCTGTGAGTTGAATGCGTGACTGCGCCGCCTTGTAATGCGGTGAGGCCTTGGGTATCAAAGCTCCACGCAGCTTCCCTCGCCTCTATTCAACTTACTTTGACTCGGATTCATTCCAGAGGGGTTTTCTTAAATTGTAACGAATTCCCTTTCGAAGGATTAGAAGCTAAGTGGAGCCATCATGCTTTTTGTTTGCTAGAAATCAGTAGGTTTGTTGTGGTGAAGTCAGCCTTGTTTGTGTTTGCATAGAACTTCCCTTCCTTTTAGGACTTTTCTTTTTCTTTTGTTTTTCTAGTGTATGCCCGAGGTTATGAGAGAGCGGGCTTGGAAAAGAAACACTCTAGGTCGTTTGATTAGTGATAAACCTAGTAGTTCTTCTTGTGAAGGCGGGGAGCTCGAAGACTCTTCTTTTGAGAGCCCCGTTTTTGGAAACTTCAGTTTTGAAAATCTGTCTCTTCGTGAGGAAGGTACCCCTAGTACTTCATCTGTTCCAGCGATGGCAACTTTGAAAGATTACATGTTCCCAAGTAGGACCAACCGAGCTTTGTGCATTAAATTGCCAGCCAATATGGCTAATTTCGAGATAAAACCTAGTATTCTTCAGATGATCCCTATATTCTTAGGAAAAGATGATGAGAACCCTTATTTTCGTATTAGGGACTTTGAGGAAATCTGTGGGACAGTTAGAATAAAATACCTCACTGATGAAGTTTTGAAACTTAAGATGTTTCCCTTTTCCTTGAGAGATAAAGCCAAGACCTGGCTGAACAACCTACCACCTGAGTCCATTGAAACATGGCAGGAACTTGTTGCTACTTTCTATATGAAATTATACCCTAAGCATAAAACTGCAGCTGTTAGGCAGAAAATTAGTGCTAGTGTGCAACAAGAGGGAGAGTCTCTTTATAGGTTTTTAGAGAGATTCAATGATCTCCTATCCCAGTGTCCTCACCATGGATTTGATAAGATGAAAATTGTTGAGATTATTTATAATGGTTTAGACTATTCGACCAAAGCCATGGTCGAGTCTATGTGCGCTGGTGAGTTCACCAGTAAAAATGATGATGATGCTTTTACCTTCTGAGGAGCTATTGCTGAAAAATCCCAATAGTGGGAGTCTTATGTTGAACCCCCTAAAAGACTCTTGGTCAATAAAAGTAGCACCAATGTAGTAGATACAAGCATCGGGTCAGATGCTAAGTTTGCTGCTTTGTCTAGAAGGTTAGAAGCTTTGGAATTAAATCAGCCTAAACATAGGTCTCTTGTTGAACCCAATAAAGCCTCTCAAGTCTCTAGTTGTGGAATAGAGCCCGATAACTCATTTTGGGAAGGTCAGGTCAGTGAAGAGCAAGCCCATGCTGTCTATAACAATGCTAGGTTTGAGAACCGTCAGAAGTTTGACCCATACTCAGAGACCTACAATCCTGGTTGGAGAAACCATCCTAATTTTTCTTGGTCTAAGGGACAGAATCAAGGTCAGTCTAGTAATTCTCAGCCTCCCCCAGGTTTTGGTTATGCTAAGAACTCTTCAGGTCAAGCCCAGTTCCAGAACCCTTATGAGAATAGAATGACTAGCTTAGAGGAATTGGTAGGACTAAAAACCTACAATATTAAACCGCAAGTATACGGTGTCTACAATGTAATACACGGCAAGTGCGGATCGTCCCCACAGGGACTTGGTTGGTGCAAAGCGAATTCAAGGTCTTTCTATACTGATTTAGATCAAACGGGGGGGTGTCGATACGACGAGATAATTGATTTTATATGATTTAAACTAAAGAACAGAAATGTAAATGAAATAAGAGATTAAACACTTGATAAGAAGGCACTAGGGCAATTGAATTCACCACTTAACCTACACCAGATTATTTGGCTAATAAAACTATTCTTGTTCCTTATGGTAGACAGCGGGGAAGATTCGAGTCTGCCGCATATCCAAGGCTATCTTCAGATGGATGATTTAATATCAACTAAGGTATTAATCCCTAGTATTAGATGTCTTATTACAGCACAACTAATCACATATTAACAACAATCAATTAGGCACAAGTTGAAGTACAACATAGAATTATTCTGACTACCTAGGTTGCATAACAAACAAGGTGAAAGTAATATGTTGTAACACAAGATTAAATCTATCCTTAATCATTCAAGCACAACAAGAACAATAACATCAGCACAAATATCCTAAAGTTAAATTAAGGGTTTCATCTAAACCCTAGCTTAAGAAATTAGAACATGATGAAAACAGATGACATATGAGATTCACAAATCGAGATATTCATTCATGCAAACTTATTAATAATCAACTGATTTCTACCAAGGACAGTTTTTGAGAAGATAGGTTACAACTGATTTCTCCTATGACCCCTCTCACTTCGGTCTTAAGTTACACAACAACAACCCCTATTTATACATGAATTCCGCCCAAAATTGGGTTTCAATTTGTCAACAAATACAACTGAAATTTAGGGGTTGAGATGTCAGTCACTCACCAAATGATACATAATAACAGATTTGAGCTCCATAACGTTCACCCACTTCATTATCATCAGAACAATGCTGTTGTTGAGGGAGTTTCAGAGTTGTTTCGTATGGCAACCTTCTCTTCACTCACAATTTCAGATTTCTTCTCTCAATTTATGGTACCATGAATCGAGTGGATAGGCAGGAGAGGTGAAAACAAGTAATTTGACAACAAAGAGAGTTGGTAATTTAAAATCATGGCTGCACAGTTGAAACATGGAAGAGAAAGGGTGCAGTTGGGAGAGTATGGGAAATGGTGTCGATGGTTTGAGAAGATAAGTTTTCTATTTTTTTCTTCTGATTTTGGGAACGAAAAGGGAAAGTGTAAAGGGGGTTACTTGGGTATTAGGCTTGTGTACCTTGCTTAGATGTTCAAGGTGAATCTGTTGGTTATCTTGCCTTCAAACATGGATTGAATACTTCTGGCCATTGATCAAATTTGAGTTTCTTTTATAATTCTTGACCACAAATATTTGTTCCATTGACTTGGTAAGTTCAGTTTTGCACACACTCAGCGAACAGCTCCCTTGTGTAGCAGTGCGACATTCCCACTTCCTCTTGCGCTCCTTTTATAGTCTCGCTCACCTCTTGTTCACCATTCAATCAACCACCTTAAACAAAACACAAAAAGAGATTATTTCGAAAAAATTACTCATAAAGAGAGATATGCTCATGATACAAGATTTGCCGCAAAATAGAACACTCAGGCATTAGAGATGTGATAAAAGACAGCAGAATGATTTAGAAATATGCATTATTAGGTTCTGATCACACCCCCAAACCTGAATTTTGCTCGTCCACGAGTAAAGGTTTGCTTAGAACATACCCAAAAGTTCTAGGACAAAATTTAAGCTCAGATTCCATGAAAGTGATACATGCATTTCAGTTTCAGCTCACAGCAAATAGATTTGTCAATCTAGCTTTCAAAGGCACAATTCTAGCACTGGAACAACTAAAGACATGCGATAAGAGTGTAAAGTGTATCTACACATGTTTTGAGAATTATCAGAAGTTATGACTGCCACTTACCAAGAGATAGTTTTTAAGCTAAGAACCAAATTCAAAGCCAATCTAGCTGTCCGGCTTTACGAGAATTGTGAATGTTCTCCCTAAGAGTTGGTGATATTTCAGTTTACCCGCGTTGTATGTTGATGGCATACACCCTCCCTTGCTTATTACAAGACTATTTACAACACAAAATAATACATGACTCTTATTTACATCGACTACTCTCTTATTTTTGAGGCAAGAGAAAAACATTGACTATAACATTTGAAACATAACAAAATGTTCATCTATTTTTTTTGATTTTTTTGATTTTTTTTTCATGAACGTTTACATCTTCTGATTTTTTTTATTCATTTTCATTTTCTGATTTTTTTTTCTTTACTGACGAAATACTTCAAGAGAACAAGAGCAATACAATAATAAGATAAAATTGCTGACTTGTGAACAAAAAGAAAAATTACATGAAACTTAGCAAGAGGTAGCCATTTTCGATGTACCCGGTCAAATTCAATGGTTGCTTTTCAATATGTATCCTCCAACTTATATCCCAGCCAACCAAAGAACAAGCTAGTCAAGTCTCATTCAGTATTCTAAAGTGATTGGCAGTTTACTTAATCGATAAAACACTTGCCCGAGGCTATACATGCATTGGTAGATCGTGCGTGTGCAAGTTTCTTTTCTCATGTGAATTGTGCTAGAATCAGGGGTGCCTCATCATATAGATTAAGAATCCTAAATTATACATGCACATGTATCACAAATCAAGGTAACTGAGCTTCATTTTCATTTTTTTTAGATGATATTCACAAGTTCTAACATGCTTACTACAAAGTTCATGTGGTCTACCTACACCCCCCAACCTAAACTAAAGAGTGTCCTCAATGTTCAAAAAGAGCCAAAAAGTTGCAATCATACCAGGAAGACCATGTAGAGTAGAGATAAGGAGAGAGTTTACCATATATGAAGAGTGTTGTTTCCCAAATAGAACTGGACGAGTGCTTGGAAAGCAAATATCAAGGTAGAAGTGATAAGATAGATACCTAGTCAGCATGCAACAAAACTGATTTATGTACAAGGGTGAACCAGTTCAGTCCACATAAATGGGATCTTCAAGATTGGTTGTTTCAATTTCTGGTGGGATTGGTTCAAGGAACGGCTTTAATCTCTGCCCATTGACTTTGAAGACGTTCTTATTTGCTACATCTTCGATTTCTACAGCTCCATGAGGGTATACTGTGCGCACCAAGAACGGGCCTGTCCATCAAGAACGCAATTTACCTGGAAAAAGATGCAAACGAGAGTTGTACAACAAAACTTTTTGGCAAGGTGAGAAAGACTTGCGCAAAATGCGCTTGTCATGGAACACTTTCATTTTATTCTTGTACGACTTAGCACTGTCATAAGCATCATTTCTCAGCTCTTCCAACTCATTGAGTTGAAGTTTCTGTTGAGTACCTGCTTTATCAAGAGAAAAGTTAAGTTTCTTGATAGCCCAATAAGCTCGATGTTCTAACTCAACAGGTAAATGACAAGGTTTTCCATACACAAGTCGGTAAGGGGACATGCCAATAGGGGTTTTATATGCTGTTCTATAGGCCCATAAAGCATCATTCAAACGTAATGATCAATCTTTTCTAGACGGGTTAACCGTCTTTTCAAGAATATGCTTAATCTCCCTATTAAAAACCTCTACTTGGCCGCTGGTCTGTGGATGGTGTGGAGTTGCGACCTTATGTGTTATGCCATACTTACGTACTAAAGACTCAAAAGACTTATTGCAGAAATGTGAACCACCGTCACTGATTATAGCTCTAGGTGTGCCAAAACGAGAAAAGATGTATTCTTTTAAGAACGAAAGTACCACCTTGTGGTCATTTGTTTTGGTTGCAATCGCTTCTACCCACTTAGAAACATAATCAACAGCGACAAGGATGTACAACTTACCTTCAGAATTAGGAAATGGTCCCATGAAGTCAATTCCCCACACATCAAACAGTTCAACAATCAAAATAGGGTGTAATGGCATCATGTTTCTCTTCGTAATACTTTCTAGTTTCTGACAGCGTTCACAAGCAACACAATAATCATGACAGTCCTTAAACAATGATGGCCAATAAAACCCACACTGCAAGACTTTTGCAGCAGTTTTCTTGGCACTGTAATGGCCTCCACATGCTTGGTCATGACAGAAATATATCACATCTTCTTGTTCACTGTTGGGGACACATCTCCTAATGATTTGGTCCGGGCAGTACTTAAACAGGTATGGGTCATCCCAAAAGAAGTGTTTAACTTCAGCCAAGAACTTACAACGGTCTTATCTAGACCAATGCAAAGGCATTCTACCTGTAGCAAGGTAGTTAACAATATCAGCAAACCAAGGCATTTCAGACACAAGCATCAATTGTTCATCAGGGAATGATTCTCTAATCAGCATAGACTCATCAATAGACTCAACATTCAACCTAGACAAATGATCAGCAACCACATTTTCAATTCTTATCTCGAATTTCGAGATTAAATTCCTGCAGCAACAGTATCCAACTGATAAGACGAGCTTTAGCATCCTTCTTAGAAAGAAAGAATTTTAAAGCAGCATGATCAGTGTATATGATGACCTTAGACCCTATCAAGTATGACCTAAACTTGTCCAATGCAAAAATAACAGCAAGCAACTCTTTCTCAGTAGTTGAATAGTTAAGTTGAGCATCATTAAGAGTTTTGCTAGCATAGTATATGACATATGGAAGTTTATCGACACGCTGTCCTAAAACAGCACCAACAGCAAAATCAGAAGCATCACACATGATCTCAAATGGAAATTTCCAGTCAGGTGGTCGGACTATTGGGGCAGAAGTAAGAAGAGCTTTAAGTTCTTACCATGCTCTGACACAAGCATCATCAAACACAAAAGCAACATCTTTACCAAGTAGATTACACAGGGGTCTGGAAATTTTACTAAAGTCCTTGATGAATCACCGGTAAAAACCAGCATGACCTACAAATGATCTAACCTCCCTCACCGAGCGAGGTTGTGGCAAGTGTTGAATGAGGTCAACTTTATCTTTATCTACTTTAATGCTTTTTCAGAGATGATATGTCCTAGAACTATGCCTGAGTTCACCATGAAATGACATTTTTCCCAATTCAAAACCAAAATTTTTTCTTTACATCTAATCAGCACAAGAGTAAGATGGTTCAAACATTCATCAAAAGAAGATCCAAACACAGAGAAATCATCCATAAAGATCTCAAGAAAATTATCTATCATGTCAGAAAAAATGCTCATCATACAACGTTGAAATGTGGTGGGTGCATTACACAACCCAAAGGGCATACGACGATAAGCAAACGTTCCAAATGGACATGTGAATATAGTCTTTTCCTGATCTTCAGGTTCAATATGAATCTGGTTGTACCCAGAAAAGCCATCTAAGAAACAATAGTGACTATGTCTAGACAACCGTTCTAGCATTTGGTCTATGAATGGAAGAGAGAAGTGATCTTTCCTGGTTACTGTGTTCAACTTCCTATAGTCAATGCAAACTCGCCACCCTGTGGTTGCACGAGTAGGGACTAATTCATTCTTTTCATTTTGAACCACAATAATGCCTGATTTTTTTGGCACAACTTGAATGGGACTGACTCATTTGCTATCTGAAATCGGGTATATAATACCCGCATCAAGTAGTTTCAAGATCTCACCCTTAACAACATCTCTCATGTTAGGATTAAGTCTCCTTTGCATTTCCCTAGATGGTTTAGCATTTTCTTCAAGATTTATATGATGCATGCAAACAGTGGGACTTATACCTTTAAGGTCAGAGATGGTCCATCCTAAGGCCTCTTTATGCTCCTTAAGTACTTCTAAAAGCTTACTTTCCTGTTCTATGTTTAAACAAGATGAAATAATAACAGGGAAAGTATTAGATGAGCCTAAGAATGCATATTTCAAAGTATCAGACAATGTTTTCAATTCAAGCTTAGGTGGATCAACAAGGGACGGAACAGACTTGGAATCAGAAAGTGGGAGTGGTTCCACTTTAGTATGCCATTTAGTGACGTCCATATGAGGCACAGATTCGAGCAAAGAGTGGACTTCACTAATGTATTCAGCATCATACAGATCCAAGTTAAAATTTTCCATACATGCTTGCAAATGATCAACTGATAAAGTGTTAGGAAATGAGTCTTGAATCAAGCTTTCAATCATATTAATTTCATGCACATCATTATCATCAAGATCCATAGGTTGTTGACTAACATTAAACACATTCAATTCCACAGTCATGTTACCAAACGACAGTTTCAACACTCCATTACGACAATTAATAATTGCATTGGACGTCGCCAAGAAGGGGCGTCCTAAAATGACAGGAATATGACATTCAGGGTTTTGCACAGGTTGAGTATCTAAAACAATGAAATCTACGGGAAAATAAAATTTATCAACCTTGATTAAAACATCCTCAACCACACCACGAGGAACTTTGACGGATCTGTCCGCCAATTGCAGAGTTATAGGTGTTGGTTTTAACTCTCCAAGACCTAACTGCACATATACCGAATATGGCAGTAGGTTTACACTTGCTCCTAAGTCTAGTAAAGCCTTATCGATCGTATGGTCTCCTATCTTGCATGTGATTGTGGGACAACCTGGGTCTCTAAACTTAGGTGGAGTCTTGTTTTGAATGATAGAACTCACCTGCTCAGCTAGAAAGGCACGTTTGTGCACATTAAGCTTGCGCTTTTGTGTACACAAATCCTTGAGGAATTTAGCATATGCAGGGATTTGCTTAATTGCCTCAAGAAATGGGATGTTTATGTTAACTCGTTTGAACATCTCTAACATCTCATTTTAATGAGCGCCTTTCTTCTGATGCACCAACCTTTGAGGAAATGGAGCAACGGGAACATTAGTCGGCAAAGAAACATTAACATCAGTAGAACTTTTCGATTTACAAACATGCCAAATTCATTTTCTACAATGGATGTTTTCTGTGGCGTTTATGCAATGATGAATCTGACTCAGACTCACTGGTCTGTGGTACGCCTACGTTGTTATCAACAACTTTACCACTACGAAGAGTGGTGACAGAGTGCACTTGATCATGCGGAGACTCATTGCAAGTTGATGTACCTGCCTGAAATGCACTCTTAGGATTTTGTTGAGGCTGACTTGGGAGCTTACCCTTTTCTCTCTCATTAAGTGCATCGCAAATTTGACCCATCTTAAGTTCTAAACTCGCAAGCCTTTGGTCATTTAACTTCTGATATTGCAAAAGGTTTTGATTCATTTGGTTCATACCATCATCAAAGCTCGGCCTTTTCTCTACAGGGTACTGTGTGTGTGACTGTACTTGGGGATTTCTAGGATATGAATATCCTTGGGTACTACTCGTTGTACCCCCTTGTACGGGCCATTTAGACCATGAAAAGTTAGGGTGATTCCTCCACCCTGGGTTGTAGGTCTGAGAATAAGGATTGTTCTCTTGCTTATGGTATAAAGCATTGGCCTGTTCTAGTCTAGACTCCTGAAATGCTTGTAGGTCTGGACAACTATCCACTAGGTGGTCTGAACTATTACATGCAGCACAAATAGCCATTTCGACATGGTCACGGAGAGTAGTGGAAGAAGGTTTCACATTCTTCTGCAGCTCTAACACTTCTATTCTCCTTGCCAACGATGCGATTTTCGCATTTCCCTCAAAGTCAGACTCAATCCTATGAACATTAGCTACAGGGGCAGTCTTTCTAGGTTCACGAATGGATTCCCACTGCTGAGTCTTTTCAGCAACTTCGATTAGGAAAGTCCAAGACTCATCAGCACTTTTGTCAATAAATAAACCGTTGCACATTGACTCAACTGTTGTTCGGGTGGCAACATCTAGACCTTCATACAAAATTTGCACAAGTATCCATTTTTCAAAACCATGGTGAGGACACTGAAGCAGTAATTCATTAAACCTTTCCAAATACTTGGCTAAAGTTTCACCCTCTAATTGCACAAAGCTATTCAGACTTTGACGAATGGTCACAGTCTTGTGATTTGGGAAGAACTTTTTGAAAAATTCTTTCGTAAGATCATCCCATGTCCTAATTGACTGTGGCTGCAGGGCATACAACCAAGACTTGGCATTTTCCTTCAACGAGAAAGGAAATAGTCTCAATTTCAGGGACTCTTCCGGCATTTGAGTAAGACGCAGAGTCCCACAAATCTCTCCAAACTCTCTCACATGGTGGTAGGGGTTTTTAGCATCAACCCCTCGAAACACAGGGAGCATATGTATTGTTCTCGCTTTCAATTCAAACTGACCAGCAGTTTCTGTTAAAACAATGCAAGAGAGTTGGCTTGCCCTTGTCGGGTACATGTAATCTTTGAGACTACGGGGTTGAATTAACTCTTCACCCATTGTCTCTGGTTGGTCAGGTCTATCTACTACAGAAATGGGTATTTCGACTATGTCCTCTCGCTGAATCCTAACTATACGGTTAGTTTGGTCACGAAAAGAAACAATCATATCTTAGCAGACACACCATTCAACATGTTATAACACCCAGAAATATCAACAAGTACAAAAATCGGGCGAAAGATGAAGCTTATGATAAACAGATTCGCGGACTCAGGCACACAGACACAGAACTTTTGCAGAGATGATAAGCACAGTGAAATAACAATTCAGTAGCAAATAAGTTACTCAAGTGTCACAGGATCATGCATAGTGGTTATACGCTGCAGGGGTTTTGATAGGGTTATGTAAATCAACTAGTTTTATCAGTCAAATATGATATACCACTCACACAATCTTCGGGTAAAACAAGAGTTGAGATACAATACCGCCGGTATAAACCGGGTTTAGGCACTACAAAAATTTGTCCTGCTCCTTTTTCTGCTTTTCCTTAGCTTGCACAACAATATCACAGGTACCTGGTCACTCAAAAAAGAATTTCAGTACCCAGGAATATGCAACTAAAGCAAAGAAACGAGTACAGTAAACCGATTATTAACAAAAATTGAAATATTACAAAAAGACAAATACTTTCAAGTTTGAATACGCTGATCTGACTGAAAAGTACTAAGCTATTATTTCTATTATTTAGAAAATGAACTGAACAGTGCAGTAGAACAAAATGAAATTTAGCGACAGAGTGAAATTTAGCGATAGAGAGATGATATACTACAGGACGACAAAAACGTTGAAACTACGAGTTGATTTCCTAACTGAACTATGAAAATTCAAATAATTAATTTTATGTGACTGCCTATCTTACACTAGTTTTCAATTACAAAAACAAAGTACTGCAGAACAAGACCTACAACTATGCACTACAATACGTCTATCTACAGTCACAATTCTAATAAAGTAAAAATGGGCAACATGTGGCAAGATACAACTAATGGGAGACTAATGGACACATATAATCTAAACAAGAATAAGCTACTACTAGATTCCTAAAGTGAAACAAAATGACTTCAGAAACTATACAATGGTGAATAAAATATGCAAAAAGCTACAAGACAAAGACTCTAAAACAAAGATGAATAGTATATGCAATTGATTTTTAAACTACAGTGTATACAGGCTACTGCACTATAATGATTATAAGCTACAAAAAGCTAAAACTACCACTACTGAAAGTGACAAAATAAAATAAAGAATTATGCTACCACTAAATGAACACGTTTATAACTACAGATACAATCTAATTAGAGCAGAAAAATTCAATTCCAAAATATGATGCACACTGATAATAGCTGCAGATGGTAATGTAATATGAATTAAGGGACTAAGAAATCTAACAGAAGTACAAAATTTTCTACTGAACACCCACTAGCTACAGATCTTTATATTTTTTTTTTTTTCCATTTTTCATTTTTTTTTATCAAAAGAAAAATGGACAAGCTGGGACACAAACAGAAAATGGTGGACTAAATCTGTGTTATTCTAGAAACAAAGACGTAAATAACTACACTATATTACAGAATGATGGTGCTCTGAAACTAGAACTAACTAATACCAAAGCTAAGACATGTTAATACTAACAGTGACAACAAAGAAAATGAAATTAAAAGAACAAACTAAGAAAGTGCACTAAACTAGGAGAATCAAATATGCACCTAGAAGTCTAATTCGTTAAATGAATAAGAAAATACGAAAGTTCTAGGACTAATACATTAATCTGAAAGACACTAATAACTAAGCAGCACCTAAATACAAATGAGACAATATATACTCCAGAAGATAAGAAAATAAGTGGGGATGATAAATGAGACAATATATACTCAAGAAGATAAGAAAATAAGTGGGGATGATAAGAGAACTATGCACAGATCGTATTAGGCTATCATCAAGTAATCTAAAACAATAAAAATTATCTAAACTAAACACAAGCTGAATACCTACTGGCTATGAAACGTTCAACGAAAAATAAATAATGTAAGAATACTAGCTACAGGTATAAATTGTGCAAAACAAACTAAAGTACTACGCTAAAACAAGATTTAACTGAAATAACAAAAATACACTAAACACATATATAAACAGAATTAAACTAAAAACATCAATGTAAACTGAAAATTTCAACCACACCGTTACCGAGTCCCCGGCAACGGCGCCAAAAACTTGGTAGGACTAAAAACCTACAATATTAAAACGCAAGTATACGGTGTCTACAATGTAATACACGGCAAGTGCGGATCGTTCCCACAGGGACTTGGTTGGTGCAAAGCGAATTCAAGGTTTTGTTATACTGATTTAGATCAAACGGGGGGCGGGGGGTGTCGATACGACGAGATAATTGATTTTTATATGATTTAAACTAAAGAACAGAAATGTAAATGAAATAAGAGATTAAACACTTGATAAGAAGGCACTAGGGCAATTGAATTCACCACTTAACCTACACCAGATTATTTGGCTAATAAAACTATTCTTGTTCCTTATAGTAGACAGCGGGGAAGATTCGAGTCTGGAGCATATCCAAGGCTATCTTCAGATGGATGATTTAATATCAACTAAGGTATTAATCCCTAGTATTAGCTGTCTTATTACAGCATAACTAATCACATATTAACAACAATCAATTAGGCACAAGTTGAAGTACAACATAAATTATTCTGACTACCTAGGTTGCATAACAAACAAGGTGAAAGTAATATGTTGTAACACAAGATTAAATCTATCCTTAATCATTCAAGCACAACAAGAACAATAACATCAGCACAAATATCCTAGAGTTAAGTTAAGGGTTTCATCTAAACCCTAGCTTAAGAAATTAGAACATGATGAAAACAGATGACATATGAGATTCACAAATCGAGATATTCATTCATGCAAACTTCTTAATAATCAACTGATTTCTACCAAGGACAGTTTTTGAGAAGATAGGTTACAACTGATTTCTCCTATGACCCCTCTCACTTCGATCTTAAGTTACACAACAACAACCCCTATTTATACATGAATTCCGCCCAAAATTGGGTTTCAATTTGTCAACAAATACAACTGAAATTTAGGGATTGAGATGTCAGTCACTCACCAAATGATACATAATAACATATTTGAGCTCCATAACGTTCACTCACTTCATTATCATCAGAACCATGATGTTGTTGAGGGAGTTTCAGAGTTGTTTCATATGGCAACCTTCTCTTCACTCACAATTTCAGATTTCTTCTCTCAATATATGGTACCATGAATCGAGTGGATAGGTAGGAGAGGTGAAAACAAGTAATTTGACAACAAAGAGAGTTTGTAATTTAAAATCATGGCTGCACAGTTGAAACATGGAAGAGAAAGGGTGCAGTTGGGAGAGTATGGTCAATGGTGTCGATGGTTTGAGAAGATAAGTTTTCTATTTTTTTCTTCTGATTTTGGGAACGAAAAGGGAAAGTGTAAAGGGGGTTACTTGGGTGTTAGGCTTTTGTACCTTGCTTAGATGTTCAAGGTGAATCTGTTGGTTATCTTGCCTTCAAACATGGATTGAATACTTCTGGCCATTGATCAAATTTGAGTTTCTTTTATAATTCTTGACCACAGATATTTGTTCCATTGACTTGGTAAGTTCAGTTCTGCACACACTCAGCGAACAGCTCCCTTGTGTAGAAGTGCGACATTCCCACTTCCTCTTGCGCTCCTTTTACAGTCTCGCTCACCTCTTGTTTACCATTCAATCAACCACCTTAAACAAAACACAAAAAGAGATTATTTCGACAAAATTACTCATAAAGAGAGATATGCTCATGATACAAGATTTGTCACAAAATAGAACACTAAGGCATTAGAGATATGATAAAAGACAGCAAAATGATTTAGAAATATGCATTATTAGGTTCCGATCAGGAATCTCTTAGTATATTAAAAAAGAGCCAGGATATGCTATCACAAAGCCAGGAAATGTTAATAAAGAGTCAGGTTAGTTTTCAAGAGGAAACCAAGAAGAAGAATAATTCCCAGTCTCTTGCTAAATTAGAACTTCAAGTTGGACAAATAGCTAAGAGAGAAGATGGAAGGTTCCCTAGTCATACTGATCCTAATCCAAAAGGAGAGAAATCGTACAATCATGTGAATTCTGTTACAACCCTTAGGAGTGGGAAGAAGGTTGACAATAAGGTCACCATGCCTGAAAGTGAACATGCTCTAGTTCACCCTTCTGAGCCAGAAAATGAGGAGACTGATAGAGTCTCTAAAGAGACCAATGAGGGTCCTGTTGAGCCCGACTTTGTTCCCAGATCCCCGTTCCCCCAGCTGCTAGTTCCAACTAAGAGGGAGTCCAACTTTAATGATATATTGGAGGTTTTTAAGGAGGTAACTATCAACCTACCATTGTTGGATGTGATTAAGCAGATTCCCGCTTATGCCAAGTTTCTTAAGGACTTGTGTACACGAAAGCGTAAGCTTAGTGTCCAAAAGAAAGCCTTCCTAGCTAGTCACGTGAGTTCCATTATTCAGAATACCACTACTCCTAAGTATAAAGACCCAGGGTCCCCTACCATTTCTTGCACAATAGGTAAATACCGTGTTGAGAAAGCTTTGCTTGACTGAGGAGCCAGTGTTAATTTACTTCCATACCATGTGTACCTCAAGCTAGGACTTGGTGATATGAAACCTACCCAGATGACACTTCAGTTAGCTGATAGGTCTGTTAAAATTCCTCGTGGTGTGATCGAGGATGTTCTTATTGAGGTCGAAAAGTTTATTTATCCAGTGGATTTTGTTATCCTAGATACCCAACCTGTCCCTGACCCAGAGAACCAGACACCAGTGATTTTAGGTCGCCCATTTTTAGCAACATCCAATGTGATCATTAATTTTCGAACTGGTATTATGAATTTGTCTTTTGGTAATATGACTATTGAGCTGAACGTCTTTCATATTAGTAAGCTACCCTCTGAACTAGATGACTCGAGCATAGAATAGGTAAACATGATAGGAACATTAGTCGAGGAGTCATTACCAAACACTTTGTTAGAAGATCTGTTAGACAAATGCCTAGCTCACTTTGGGATTGATTTCGATGATGATAATGTGATTAATGAGGTGAATGCTTTGTTAGATACAACCCCTTTGTTAGACACTAGTAACGGATGGAAACCTAAGTTCGAACCACTACCAGTTTCTAAGTCTACCCTAGTTCCTTCGTTAGAAGAGCCTCCTAAGTTGGACCTAAAACCATTGCCAGATACCCTGAAGTATGTGTGTTTTTAGGCATGTGTGAGACTTTACCTATTATTGTTGCTTCCGACTTGGATAGTGATCAGGAAAGTAGGCTAGTGACCGTCCTTCAAAACAACAAGGAAGCTTTAGGGTGGACCATAGCTGACATTAAGGGTATAAGTCCTACTGTTTGTATGCATCAGATCTATTTAGAGGAAGATACCAAACCATCTAGGGAGATGCAACGAAGACTAAACCCTAATATGAAAGAAGTAGTTCGAACCGAGGTTCTTAAGATGTTAGATGCAGGCATTATCTACCCCATTTCAGACAGTAAGTGGGTCAGCCCCGTTCAGGTTGTTCCCAAGAAAACCGGTATTACTGTAGTCCAGAATGATAACAATGAGTTAATCCCGGCCCGAGTGACCACGGGTTGGCGTGTTTGTATTGACTATAGGAAATTGAACAAGGTCACTAGGAAGGACCACTTTCCCCTTCCTTTTATCGACCAAATGCTAGAGAGATTAGTTGTACATAGTCATTACTGTTTTCTAGATGGCTACTCAGGCTACAATCAGATCGTTATTGCCCTATAAGACTAAGAAAAAACTACTTTTACATGTCCCTTTGGGTACCTTTGCGTATTGACGCATGCCTTTCAGGCTATGTTACGCCCCTGCGACTTTTCAGCGTTGCATGATGAGCATATTTTCCGATATGGTAGAAAAGTTTTTAGAGGTCTTTATGGATGATTTTTCAGTGTTTGGTTCGTCTTTCGATGAGTACTTGCATCATTTGTTATTAGTGTTGACTAGGTGTAAGGAAAAAAATCTAGTGCTTAATTGGGAGAAATGTCATTTCATGGTTCGATCAGGAATTGTTTTAGGGCATATCGTATCTTCTAAGGGTATAGAGTTAGATAAAGCCAAAGTTGACCTTATCAAGACTTTACAGGTCTCAAAAACCGTAAGAGATATTAGGTCATTCTTAGGGCATGCAGGTTTTTATCGTCGATTCATTAAGGATTTTAACTTGATTTCTAGACCTCTTTGCAATTTGCTTGCAAAAGATGTTAAGTTTGTCTTTGATGATGCTTGTTTAGAGGCTTTTGAGAAGCTTAAGACTTTACTCACTACCTCCCCCATAGTCCAGGCACCCAAATGGAACTTACCCTTTGAGATCATGTGTGATGCTTCAGATTATGCTATTGGTGTTGTTCTAGGTAAGCGAGAAAACAAATTACTTCATGTGATTTACTATGCTAGCAAAACTCTGAATGATGCCCAGTTGAACTATACCACTACCATAGAGGGAACTGTTAGCCATTGTGTTCGCCTTAGACAAGTTTAGACCCTATCTCTTAGGTTCTAAGATCGTAATATATACTGATCATGCTGCTTTAAAATATCTTTTGTCTAAGAAGGATACAAAACCTAGATTGATTAGGTGGATCCTTTTGTTGCAAGAGTTCTCTCCAGACATTAGAGACAAAAAGGGTGCCAAAAATGTAGTAGCAGACCACTTGTCTAGGCTAGTTGTTGATTCCCCTGATGATTCCCTTCCTATAAGGGATAGTTTTCCTGATTAAAAACTTTTCTTTGTTACCCAAGCACCTTGGTATGCGAATATAGTGAATTATCTTGTTACTGGTCAAATGCCCCAACATTGGGGTAAACAAGATCGTTCTAGGTTTTTAGCCGAGGTTAAGCACTTCTTTTGGGATGATCCTTATTTGTTTAAGTATTGTCCAGACCAGATTATTAGGAGATGTATACCTGAGAGTGACCAGTCCAGTATTATTTCCTTTTGTCATGATCATGCTTGTGGGGGTCACTTTAGTGCTAAGAAGACTGCTGCTAAGATATTGCAGTGTGGATTCTATTGGCCTTCATTGTTTAAAGACTCCCATAGTTACTGTGTTACTTGTGAATGTTGCCAGAAATTAGGAACCATTTCCCGTAGGAACATGATGCCCTTGAACCCGATCCTAATTGTTGAGGTCTTTGATGTGTGGGGTATTGACTTTATGGGTCTGTTTCCTAATTCTTTTGATAATCTATACATCCTTGTCGCCGTAGACTATGTCTCTAAGTGGATTGAGGCGGTTGCGTGTAAAACCAATGACCATAGGGTTGTGATTGAGTTCTTGAAAAATAATATACTTACATGTTTTGGTACACCGCGAGCTATAATTAGTGATGGAGGGTCTCACTTTTGTAATGGACCTTTTAAGCTTTTAATAAAGAAATATGGTATTACACATATGGTAGCTACCCCATATCATCCACAGACTAGTGGTCAGGTTGAGGTTTCCAATAGGGAGATAAAACGTATATTAGAGAAAACAGTTAATCCTAATCGGAAAGACTGGTCGTCTAGGCTTATTGATGCCTTATGGGCTTACCGTACTGCGTTTAAGACCCCCATTGGAATGTCGCCTTATTGGATTGTGTATGGCAAGGCATGCCATTTACCTGTTGAGTTAGAACATAGAGCTTATTGGGATGTTAAGCAGCTAAATTTTTCACTTGACAAGGCAGGAGCCCATAGGAAACTCCAACTCAATGAGTTGGACGAGATTCGTATAGATGCTTACGATAGTGCGAAGGAGTATAAGAACAAAATGAAACTTGTGCATGATAGAAATATTTTACGGAAGTCATTTTCTCCAGGTCAAAAAGTTCTTCTGTATGATACCCGCTTGCATCTTTTCCCTGGGAAGTTACGTTCTCGGTGGACGGGTCCTTTTATTGTTCGCACTGTCTTTCCTCATGGAGCTGTTGAAATTGAGACATCGAATGGTAGTAGTTCTTCAAAGGTTAAGGGTCAGAGATTGAAACCCTTTTTAGAACCCTTTCCTACAGGTGATGTTGAAGAGGTCCCTCTGGAGGACCCTGTTTACCCTTGATTGACCATCGAGGCAGTTGTATGTTGTATATTAGTTTTTGATTTTCTTCACCCAGGTACTATCTTTCCAACTTCTCCTCGTGTTATTTTACTTTTGGTACTGCTCTTTCATTAGAAACATTGAAGACAATGTTAGATTTAAGTTTGGGGGTGGGGAAGAACTTTTTAGTTGCACTTTTGAAACTTCTAGCGTCACATGGTATCCGGTTATCTAAGTTTACATACTGTTTCTCACCGAAAATATAGAAATTGGAATGCTAGGGATAACAACCTATTGAGACATTAGAGAAAAAGACATTGAGATCCTTGAAATTCAGGAGAGAACTTGTTCCTTTTAGAGGGTAACCGTGATGGACCTAACCATCCATGATGGAAAGGCAAGTAGGTCAAGAAATGCCAGAAAAACAAAGCAACCTCACAATGTAGTCTTAGTTACTGGATTATGACTCTCTCTCAGTAGAAACTTATCATCATCAACAAGCGAAGAGACATCAAAATCTATGAAGAAAGTTGAAGAAGTTTAAGGTTTAGAAGCAACAATCGAAAAGAATAATTCAAAAATCAAAGTTGAAGACTTAGTTACAAGAAGTTATAAGAGCAAATGATATAAGTTGTTGGAATTCATGATACCAAGACATCACAAGTTGCGAAGATCCAAGTTTTAAAGTCCTTCTCTCATGGCCATGTAAATTTTTGTCTTGTAATTTTCCAAAAAAAAAATGAAAATGAAAATGAAAAAAATGAAAGAAAAAAAAAACCATTACGTTCTTTTTGTTCTATAATTAGTTTTTTCAATAAGGCCATAGGGAAGTAGAAATTTTTAAGTCAAGCAATAAATTGAAGAGAAGAGTTAATTGTCAAGGTTCTATGAGGTTCGATAGTTTATCATCAACAGTTGAAGCCCGAAGAAGACGTTGTTTCTACTGAGCACTATGAGAGAGTCGAAGAAAGATACATTTGGTTGCTTTGTTAGTCCGCTTTCAATCTGGCACAAGATCTTTCTAGCACTGGTTTAACTCATCACACGTAATTAGTCCAGTTGTGTAGCAGATGTCCCTCTCATCTTTATCTCTCTCCTAATCTTATCCAGCTGTAAATCAGCGGACGCATCTTACAATGTTTATCTAGCTGTGTAGTGGATATCTCTTTATCTAGCAATGTTGCGGATGTGTCTCCCCTTTTCTTTAGTCAGCTTTAGAGCTGACACCTTTAATTTCTCTGGCATTCTAGTTACTTGGAGATAGGTTGAGAATTTGTATGTCCTCATAGCTCTTTGGATACTTGTGACCAATTAGAAGTCATGGTTTTGTGGGTACACCTCTGGTAAACCCTCCCGAGATTAACTTGGTTTTATTTTTTATTAGTTTTGCTCGAGGACTAGCAAATAATAAGTTTGGGGGTATTTGATAGACGCATTTATGTGTCTAATTTGTCCTCAATGTTTCGTATTGTTAGTACTCGTTTTCGTCCTTATTATGGTGTTTTGTGTGTTTATAGGTATTTTTTGGAAATAAATATTGTTGGAAAATTCGGCTCGAAAAATTATGCGGAGCACCCCCCCCCCCCACCCACGGAGGACATGTGCTATGCGGACTCTCATTTTGGTTAAGGGATACCTCAATTACTAAGGGGCACCTCAGTTGGCCAACTGCTATTCGCACCCCCGTCTCTGTTAGGGGAAGGTCATCATCTACATTTTGAATTTCAAATTTGGCGGGAAAATAATTCAGACGCATGCACAATTAGGGTTAGATTTTTTAGCGTGCTAGAAGGAGATTCAATGGCTGATATTCATCGTACGGGTACTTGACTGAGCCTAACAGGCATCGTACGGGTCTTTGGTTCGACTGAGTTTGGCTGGATTCTTGCGTGGAAGGAAACAGAGTGCCACGGGTTATAGTTAGTCCATTCCGAGTTATAAGTATGTGATCGAGAGGTTTTCATGTGCCTGATCCGCGTTATACAACTTCTGGATGATGACTCGACGTGTTGGGAGTCTTATGTCACGAGAAAACAGCGTGTGGAGTTAAATCTGGGAAGAAAATATTCCGGAGAGTATTTTTCTTCAATGCCGAGTAATGGAAGATTATATGCAGTTATGATGGGAGATTTGGGGGCAGTGAAGCTATATAAGTCGTTGAGGGTCGGTAGAGTGGGCACACGGAGAGTTTGGGAGATTACAGAGCATCACAGAGTCGAAAAATCAAGCTGCAGGAAAATTCTTTTCTGCTGCTGCATAGCTGAAGAACACGAAGAACATACTTACCAGGACAGTCGTTTTCCAACAGTGACAACGACTCACAGCCGAGGGTCGTACATCAGAGGCAGAATTATTTGCTACGGCGATTGCGACACAAAGTCGTGGGTCTTAGAGCAACAGTAACAGTGACAATCCTCTGTATCGTTTTTTTTTGGTTTGTAACAAATATAATTGATACAAACCCGGTTTTGAATTATTTCTCCATTTTCATCATTTGTAAACACCCTTTGAGCAATAATAATGATTTTTGAGCGTGTTTCCAACAACATGATGAGAGGCTAAATTCTCGCGTAACCAAGGCAATGGATGAAGCTATTCACACATGAATAATGGGTAACTATTTCATTTTCTCTAATATTTAATTATAATTCACTCAATCACTGCTTTTGCAGAGTTTTTTAATTGTTTACATAATTTTCTTCATTAGTTGTGATTCAATTAGATAGGTTATGCTTTGTTTAGATAATCTATGCTTAGGGGATACAATTAATTTTTGAGAATATGTTTGATTATTTGTGAATTAAGAAATAAAGGATTAAAAGGCTAATTAGAGTTATGAAATATTTGACATCATTCATTCATGTGTAATAGTGGATTCTAGTGTCTTGGTTATTCCCAATATCTTGATATCACTTTATTTGAGTTTGCTATTTTTTTATTTATAAAAATTAAGTCTAAAAAAATCTTCCTTCACAAGTCTCAACGAACCTTTTTACTACAACTCAATTGTAAAACACATCAAGTACTATCTTCTCTAAGATTTTCTCGAGATTTAATCTCCGATAGGCAAGATAAAAAGTAGTCACAAACATCTTCGTCTCTTCGTTTGTGATTCCACAATATCTTGTTTCGCTACCATACAATTAAGATTATTGTGAAGTGATTGATATTTCTAGGATGTTCTTCGGGAATATAAGTCTGGTTTATCAATTGGTTCCTGTTCACCTAAATTTATCAAAATACGGAACAAAACTCATAGGTTTATCTGTGGGAGACAGATTTATTTATTTAATAGACTTTTCTGTGTGAGACAGATTGGTTTGTCAAGTCTTCGACTTTGGATCGTAGCAACTCTTAGTTGTGGGTGAGATCATCTAAGGGAATCAAGTACGCAGAATCCGGCGTGGTTCTAGAGGCGTAGGGATGCGACTGTACCTTGATCAGTGTGAGATTGGTTAGGGCTCAACTACATTCCAGTTCGAAGTTAACTTGGAGTAGGCTAGTTTTTGTAGCGGCTTAATACAGTGTGGTGTTCAAATATGGACTAGGTCCCTGGGTTTTTATACATTTGCGGTTTCCTCGTTAACAAAACTTCTGGTGTCTGTGTTATTTCTTTTCTGCATTATATTTGTTTATATAATTGAAATATCACAGGTTGTGCGTAAGTTCAATCAATTGTAAATCCAACCTTTGGTTGTTGATTAAATTGATTGACACTTGGATATTGGTTTTTGATACCGTCCAAGTTATTTCTTATATTCAATCGGGCTCGCAAATTTCTATTTGTTTGATTGCAGATTGAATTGAGAAATTGTGATATAACTCTTTGATATACTTTTCTTAAGATTGAGTCTGCCTGTCTAGTTGATTCTCTTGAAAGTATATTGAAGTTACTCCATATAGATTGTTAAGCGAAATATTGGGTGTGGTTGTTAGACCCCCCGCTTTTTCACAAATCATTATGGTCATATGGTAGAAGGACCTCATCTATCAACTGGTTGCTCTTACCATCTAAGTATGACATGTTTGCAGTATATAACCAATTATAGAGTTTCCCAACAGACACACATTCGTTATATTATCCTACAACAGAGTAAAACCACCTCTTTCCATTATCTTACCCAACAAGGTACCTACCTTTAGAAAACCTACTCTATAAGTACCTCCTTGATTTGCAGGTTTGGGTTTAGGTTTAACTGCATAAACAAAAGAACAAAAAAAATGCATTTTACTATGTTAGAAATGTTATTTTGACTGCATAACCACTTATGCCTCTTTCTCAGGCATCTGCATAAACTATTATGCACATTTTTTTCCATGCATAACCTATAATGCACTACTTCTTAAAATGTAAACAAACATGTAAATGACATAAACAACCAGTTGACTGCATAACATATTATGCATATTTTCTAAGAAGGCATAACTTTTTATGCATTTGTTTTTGTAAGGAGCATGATGTGTTTTACAAGCTGTTAGCATCTAAACAAGCAGGTAAATGATAAGATTAGTTTATTATAACTGATGGATAACATGAATTCAACGCACCTGGTTTATAGATGATATATTCCTAAACAGGTTCTTCTACTTCTTCATTTTCGATATTTTCACTTTGTTTCTTCTTCTTCTCTTTCGGGGCTTCAAATTGTTTGGGTTCACGTATTTTTCTTTTCTTCTGATTATCAACGCTTGCTTGACTGAAACAGACCAAATCAACAATACATCACAACAAAGAAACAATATATCACACAAAAGATATCACAAGCAAATCTTACCAGCTTCATCATCATCTACTTCTTTCTCATTATCTGTATTATCATCATCATTCTCTGTATCATCACCCAAAACTTCCTTTGGTGCAACTTTCTTTGCTTTCTTTTTTCCCTTAGTAGCTTTATCATTCTGAACTCTAGATGTACTAGTGTTTGCAATTAATTGCTCCTCAGCTAGCCGATCAAAATCTAATAGCAAACAGGAAAAAAATCATGCATAACATAAAAGATCAAGATGTGTAACAGAGAGATAAATAAATGTTCAGAAACATGAAAGATGTAGGCGAGTTATGTTCTCACCAGTTTTCTTTTTAGTCTTTGTTTTCTTCTCTGCTTCAGGCGTAGGTGATTAGGTGATACCTGATCTTTCAATCTCTGTGACTTCCTTAATGGGGTTTCTTCAGGATCTTTTTAACACACAAATAAATAAGTTATTCATATCAGGTTATGCAGTAACTTTGGTAAGCATAACATGTCATGCATCTGCATAACATGTTATGCACATTAATTTATGTTGAATAACATGTTATTCAGATTTTTTTTCCCTGTATAACATGTGTTTTTTTATACAGAATCTGTTATGCAAGCATGAATCACAGACATATGAAGGAATTTAAATGAACACCAGAGACTTTCTTTTTCTTTTTAGCACCGTCGTGCTTTGCGTTGGTTCTCGTCTCCTTTGGTTGTTGGTCACCATCAGTTTCCCCCTTTTCATCTTCTAGGTTATCATCATTAGAAGGTAAAAATGATATTAAAAATGAAAAAGTAAAATTTAAAAATGGGTAAGTTAGACAGGGGTGTTATGTGTGTTTTTTTGGTAAGCATAGCCTGTCATGCATCTACATAACAGGTTATTCACCATGTTTTCCTGCATAACATGTCAGTTTTTCTACAGAATCTGTTATGCAAACATGAATCATAGACACATGACGTAATGTAAATGCATACTAGAGACTTCCTTTCTCTTCCTAGCAGCGTCCTGCTTTGCCTGGGATCTCATTTCCTTTAGTTGTAGGTCGCCGTCAGTTTTCCCCTTTTTCACTTTTAGGTCATCATCATCAAGAACAAAAGTTAGAATCGAAAAAAAAAATCGAATCTAGTGAATGTATGCATGAATACAGTCGAATAAACTAGTTTTTCTTACCAGATTTCTTTTCGTTAGGAGCTTTTGATCTCTTTTCTTTAGAATCTTTTGATTTCTTTTCTTTTGTTGATATTTCCTCCATTTTTTATAAAGTGATTTCGATTGATTGAAGTAGGGGAAGTAATTTCTAGGGTTTATTGAACTGATTTCGATTGAAGTAGGGAAAGTAATTTATAGGTTTTGTTGAACTGATTTTGATCGATTTAATTAAGGGAAGTAATTTCTAGGGTTTGTTGAACTGTTTTCGATCGATTGAAGTAGGGGAAGTATATTCTAGGGTTTGTTGAACTGTTTTCGATCGATTGAAGCAGGGGAATGATCGATTTCTAGGTTTTGAAGGATCGAGAAAGTAATTTCTATGCAGAGAGATCTATTATGCAGTTAAAACCGAGAGGGGAAACGGCTGGAAATAAATGAAGTTAGTGGAGGACGGTTACAGGGAAGTTAATGAAACCGTCGAAGGGAATTTGAGTCTTTTCTTGGCTTTTAACATTTTTAAAATATTTTGGGTGCGACTGGATCTGAAGAAAACCTTGGGCCTGAGGATAAGAAAAGTAAAAAATTGGGCATGCGCCTAATTTTCCCTTTTCGAAAAGTTTAATGACTTGGTTAAAGGGGTGGGCCAAGTTGAATCCAAAGAATAGTTTGAGATTGGTGGCGGAGTGAAACCTAAAGTATAAAAGGTAAGAAGAAAAGATGAAATAATGGAAGCATTTCCTAAATCATACGGAGATAAAGTTTGAGAAATGGATGCAATTGATAAAGAAAAAGTTGGATTTGTAGCGATGGATGAAGCAAGAGTTAAACATACAAATATACCTTATTTTTTGTATGTATGATTTTGACACCATCATTTTTCTCGATCTTTCGATAACATGGTGAATGCTTGTTATCCACAGTTTTTGAAGACTCTCAGTCTTGATCCAGAGCAGAATGAGATAACACAGTACTCGTGGGGCACCGCTATCTTTTCTTTCTTACTTGACAATCTTAGTAAAGCTTGGAGGTGGAATGCTACACAAATTGTAGGGAATGTTGGTCTTCTACTGGTAACTTTTTGTGTTTTATTTCCAATTTTTTTGTAACTTTATATTGATTTTATGTGTAATCTTTTATCTATAATTTTTTTTTGTGAAATCGTGGGTTTACAACCATTTTTCTAGCTTGAGGCCAACTCGGGATAAATATTGGTATCCTACAAAAGGCAGATACCCATTTTTAGGAAATCAACAGAAGGATAAAGAGACTAAGATGGTTGAGTTGAGGACTAATTTAGATAGTTTGACAATTGTCAAGTTGGTGATTGACCCATAATTGAAGCTTGATGCGAATGGAGATAATGCTCGTGAATTTTCAGATGTGGCGACCTACAATGAACCATTGTTTCATCCAGCATGATTTATGATCCAAAATCCTCGTAGAACTCGCTGTCAAATTGGCACTGCCCAGAATGTGGTCACCATGGATGTTTTTGAAGCGGACAAAACACACTCCAGCCTTTCAACAACTAATCTGAGATTGAACTATAAGCCAACACCATCGATCGATCACTGAAAATATCTCAATCAAAGCCCCCACCAACTTGAGAAAACTAGGCTCGATGTTTTCCATAGAACAATACTAGCCGTGGACGATTGATTAGATTGGTTTTATGAGTTTGTTCCTCCTTGTGTGATAAATATGAACCACAAGCAATACAATATCTAAACAAGTTAAATAGTCCAACTTTCACGAAGGATGCAGGTTATTAGAAGGGTAAATGTAATAACGTGGTAATATAATATTTAATTTTTTTTTTTTTGAAATTTTATGTAGGTATTTAAAGTTTATTAGTTTGATATGAAAATAGGTCGATCGAGTTAAGTGGTTGGTCGAGGACATTAGATGTTGCATTGATGCTGGTAATGTGATGAGGGTTGAAAAACAAAGAACACTGTGACATTGAATTAGTGAGTTACCTAACCCTGATTGGATTTTATTACCTAAAATGCGGATAAGGGGATTCGTAATACATAGAAAATATCTAAATTGCCCCTTAATTAAACGTAAACCTAAATCTATTTACTATTCATTCATAAACAAAAAAATCTTTATCTTCTCCCTTTTCATTGGCCGTAAGAAATCCCCTACCTCTTTTTTCTTCTTCAAACAAAGATTTGTCCTTGAATCGCGGATTTTAAAAATTTATCCATCATCGACTAAACTATAAAAGAAGATGGCGTGGATGAAGGTTACTAACAGAGATAGAAATCCAAATCCGAATGCAAAAAGGCATGCAACAAAACTACTCATTGATGAACTCCCAACCGTAAGTATATAAATTTTTACTATTGCAGCTTGGAATCCCAATCATAAGTAACTCTAAAAAAATTGATTTCATCAAAAATTTACAAAGACAATATGATTTTTCTAGCGATAAAAAATATAGTGAAACCCATAAACTAATTTCTCGTCACAAAATTCTTGGTCGACATGAGTTATTCCTAGTCGTAATGGTTTTTCCGGCTATTTCGTGTTTTGATTCTAGTCGTAAGGGACTTTGAGAATTCAAAAAAAAATTGCAAGTTTTATTTGTTTGTAAAATTTTGAGTTTTCTTATATGTATTTAGCATAGTTCTTAATATGTTTTAGTAATCGACCAAAGGAAAAGAAAAAGATAATGCATAAAGTAACACCAAGACATGAGCGGACTCTAACCCATCGTAACAAGATTCCATCGGGTGCAAGGAAAAGGAACAAAGACGCACTTGTCGTTGGTGAAGCAAGAGAAGAAGAGAGTGAATGTGGATTTGTGATTTTTTAATAAAAAAGTCAAGAAAATCATGAAATTCAAGAATAAGAAGATATGGCCTAAACAAATTATATAAGGTTTAGTAGTTTTTCCTTGAGAAACAGAATATGAGACCTTGGGGTAAGGAAAAAGGTATGACCAAAGTCTTACTTGGTTACTAATATTTATGGGCTGCAAGGGTCTGTCGGGTAAAAGTAATAATCCAAATCTAAGAATGTATATGTTATTGCTAGTTTATTTATCAGTTTTCTTCTTTCTTTTAAGATTTTATGATTTGTGTAGGATCATACGACTGCGATATGCAAACTAAAACACCAGAAGATGAGTTTTTAATCGTTTGGTACAGAGAACAACGTGATGATAACCTTAATACAAGCTTTAGGGTTATGGCCTGAAACTTACGAAGTGTGAACACATAAAACACGGGGCCATTCAAGTGTTCACAAACAATACTCGCATACGTCCTAACTCTAGAATAGTACATCGTATGCATGACGGGATGATTATATTGATTCATCGACTCAAAGCCTTCGGGCTTGTCATTGTCTAGTCGAATATTATCATAAATAATGTTCGTATAAGGAAATAAATCAAGAGACAAGTATAAATATAAAGCATATGAAGTTTAACGTTGAATGTAAGGTGCTGAAATGTAAATGAGACAGATTTACGTGGTTCGGCACTAAGGCCTACGTCCACGGGGTTTGGTGTTTCACTATGTACTGAATGGTTACAAAGATAGTGGAATGACTTTAGAATATACATAGGTCTGCGGAAGTAGGTGGGTTACTTACTCTTCCTATTTCTCTCTCTTATATTCTCCTCTAATTGCTCTCCAAAATGGTCTGCCCCTTCTCTCTTAGTGGAGAGGGGTATTTATAGGGAAGGAACGTGGGTCCCATCTCTGAAGTGCCGTTGTAATCTTATCTTCTTGTGCTTTGTGCCTATTACGCAGAGGTCTTCAGTATATGCCGCGGCCTGAGCTTGAACACGAAGGGTTATCCTCGCTTCTTCCACGAGCTGATCGACACGTGTATATCTCTTTGGTATTTAATGCGGGTAGATGGATGTCTGCTCGTGTCAGACAATTGTCTCTTTGTCTGGTCACATCCATGTCAGCCAAACTTCCTCTCGGCCGTTGATCTGGGATCTTCCTCGGGATTGGGTGCGTTAATACCCAAGGGGTATTATCTGGTGCTCCTATGAGTCATCATACCTCTGTGGTCCTCTTTCCCTGACCGTCAGATCTGCTGACCGATGGCATCTTCTGATGAAATGCTTGCTATCATGTTTTGATGTCTCGCTTCGCATGCCTTCCACGTGTCTTTTTCTGTACACGTGGAGGATGATGAAAGGTGTACATACACGAAGCACATAAGCAATTTGACGTTGTTAATGTATGTTGCTTAAAAAAAATTACGGACTGAAACTTAAAAGTTTTGTATCCCATTTAACAATGTTTACGTGTTTGCTGAATAAATGCTTGGGTGGGGCCAAATTGAAGCCTAAGAAAATTTTGAGCTTGCCACCAGAGTGGAACCCATGGCACAAAGGGTAACAAACAAGGATGATGGAAGGATAGTTTGTGTACTTCTGTTAATACTGGAAGTGGACAGGTCGGCAAACCTCTAATAGTTTTCGAAGTCTGGACACAAGGGGTTGCAAACCTTAGTGGTTCACGAAATTCAGGCCGCAAGAGGTTGCAAACCTTGGCGGTTCGCAAAAGTCATATAGTAAGGGTTTGCAAGCCGGGTTTACGAACCTACCTCATTCCTAAACTCAAATTTAATGGGTTTGCAAACCTATACAGTTCACGGAATTCAGACTGACTTTGGTAAAACATACAAGTATGTATACCCAACACCAAGTAGTTCTGTTTCTTTCGTAATTAATTTAATAGCCATAGATAGTACGCACTGTTGGTTGGGAAAATTCCAAATGATCTACTTGAAACAAAAATAGTTTGTGAACGATAAATTTTTATAACTAAGATTTCTAAAGGATTTATGAACATCCATTGCTTGAATCATATTTCAAGAACTTAACCAAGGCAAGCTTGAAGTCGAATTTCTTCTTTGTAATATTAAATCTACTAGAATCATACGACATAGTCTTACACGAGGAAACGGTAAATGTCGTGAGTAAATATGATAGGTCAGTCTTCACATACCTCTTTGTTGATGAAGTTCTCGCAAATCTCTTCGTTTTTTCTCCAGTCTTCAGTCTTCGAGGGTTATTTAGTGATGTACTATAATCAAATAACATATTTTAATTCTAGTCCAAGACTTGACATGTAGACTAGAAATCAAGATATAGTTTTGTACATCTAACATTGACAACAAGCTTGAGATAACAAAACTTGTAAATCCGATCGAGCGATGCTCTAACAGTAAGTGACTCTGAAAATTCAAACAATTATGAGTTTCACCTTACGGCTAGACCTTTACTACCAAAACATAGCCATTAGAAATCTCAATGGGTGGTTCTTAAAAAATATAGTTATTACACATTTTAGTTATATAAGAATTCCACATATATGTATCCCACCTATCCCATTTCAACATCACACCTTCTACATCCACAATTTCATAAAAAAATGTTATAATCTCACTCTAATATATTTAGAAAAGGCCTCACCTTGGGTGGAAGGTCTTAATTTTACTTTGGATGAAGATTTATCTCTTTGCAGAAATTATGTAATACGTTATCCAAATAAGGGAGACAAACAAAGGAAAGGTGGTTAATGAGTGTTAGTTATTGGAAGTTTATTCATGAAACTTCCGTGTTGATACCGATAACACTCATAACGGTAATGTAGTTGGGTTTTTTTTTCTCGATTTGGATGTGTATGCACAAAAGTTCAATAATTTATGGCTTAAATCTTATTGTTGCCCAACTTCGACTTAAGGATGAAAGTGATGTTCAGGTTATAGCTCAATCTCGAGAGGAATGGAGAAGAAAAGGTTCAGATTTCATATAAGAAGCTCATTCGCCATCCTTAAGGATTTCTTCCTAACTCGTATGGGATGTTAGAAAGTTGTAATGCGAGTTAATTATGTAATGGGTTATAGTTTGGTTTTAATGAAAGTTTACATTTCAAGTCTAAATCTATTTCAAAAATCAGAGTTACTTACGGCTATGAATTTATAATTTGAACAATATCGACCTAGTCGTAAGTGCTTGAAAATTCAAATTCGTCTCATAATCCTTTTACGGCTAATTCTAGACCAACCTAGTCTTAATTATTAAAAAAAAAAACATTTTGCCACAAACCTTACAATTACAAAGAAAAAAACAGTTTTACGGTTAGGAATCCTAGATGTATGATGAACTCTTTGAAATGATTGGATTTCAGAGTCACTTATGGCTAGGTTTTTGTGGCACAGACCTAGTCTTAAGTCAGTATATTTAAATTTTCAAGTATCTTCTATTGGAAAATAATTAATAAAAAAATAATTTTTAAAGTTTTAAGACAAATAATAACTTATTAGTCCCATATCGTGGAGTTTCCACTTTTTAGTTCCACATCGGGGAGTTCCTCTTCTTAAGTTGTATTATTACATTATATAAAAAAATTACTTTTGTAAAATATAAGGGAAAGCGGTTTCTCTATATTTTAGAGAGACCTGAGGAGCAATATTTTTCTATCGTTTTCTTAAGCATTCACGATTTTTATTATGGGTTTTTTCGGAGTTTCCAAGCTCAAGTTTGAGCATCTACTACATATGCTAGTAGTATGTGTAGTAGGGTGTTTTATCCTGGAGATATCCATCCTGTGAGGGCTATAGCATCACTCTTGAGTGTAGCCGGGAGCTAATGTCTTAAGGACAACATGTTGAACACGTGATTCACATTATTTTCAAAGTTTTTCTTTGTTGTTGTTGCAGAGATATGGGAAGCTCGTCTGTTTCGTCAAATCGATCACTTCCATTATAAAGAAGCTATGTATCAATAACTTTTGCTTATTTTTTTCCCTTGTTTTTGATTATTGCACCCAATAATTTTAAGAAATTAATATTAATATTTGTCATAATCGAAAATGATGATTGGTTTGTGAATCATGGATGTTAATTATGGAGTGAAAAATAAAAAAGAATTTTTGGTCAGTTGTAGGGCTTCGAATTTATCTCTTAACCTAGAAAGAATTTCGATTAACCCTTTGACCTAATGTAGTAGACATCCTGAAAGTTACCCACATAAAGTATCAGAATTTTTGGAGTTGTAAAAGTATTTTTTTGATATTTTACAATACAGAGAAACGTTTATGAAAAATTCTGAAGAGCGGAAAAATGTTATTAACTAAATTAGTTTTTCTGGGGTAACCATGAGTTCAGATGAAGAATGTAGATATAGATGTTATCTTCATAATTCAAATTTTATTTTCCGATTCGGAACTAAGGTTTGTGAAATGTGGTGTTTTAGGTGATTGAGAAATTACTGTCTCCCTACTCAGAGTATAAACGAAGATTGTGACATGAAACTGGAAAGGGATATGGCTAACAGGCCCATGTGGATGAACACAAGTCTTCCAAAACTGACAAAGGTGAGAACATCAAACTTGTAGTTCTCATAAGAAATGTATGTTTCGTAAACCTGAATCATTACTTTAGTTAAGGGTGATTGTTATGTTTGTAAAAATTTTGACCATGCGGCAGTAAATCGTAGACAACGTAAAAACCTTAATAAGTAAAAACTTAATGCTAATTTTGTCGAAACAAACTAAAATGAGCTCAGTGACATGATGTCGGAAGTTATTTGAATAGCTAATGTGAGAGACTGGTGTTGATGGTGGTTTTTAGTTTATGGCGAAAACTGTAAAAGTCTCTACCTGACCCGACATCAGAAGTAGTAGACCTTGATATATCTATATTTCGCAAGGAATTTGAAGAATATATCAAAATCTGATGAGTGCCTATGATGCTCTTCATATTGTATTGGAACTCAAGCTCCTAGATGAATTGTTCACTAGTATAGAGCCTAATGAGTATTTAAGCTCCTAGTTGCATTATTCACTAATGAAATTGAGCCATTTAAAAGTGATGAGTGCCTATGCCACTTTAATTACATATGTATTGAATAATTTAGTATACTCATACATGAAATTTATCCAAAATAGTATTGGTGCATGTAGAAACAATCCCAAATATTCTGTAAATTTTATTAACATCTCTCATGTATTATTTACTAAAGCATGGCTTGCCGAGTATTTATTCTATGTTATGTTCCCCAGCTGAACTCTTGATATTGATATGACATGACAATTAATGTTCGCTCACAGCGAGTAGCATAAATTTTCCGAAGTGTCGGGATTAAGATGTGCATGGAAGTACTCAATCAGAGGCACGCAATTTACGCTGCCCTCTGACATAAACTTAGTGATTTTTGCCTCAATGCGCAAAATTCACCAAAATTGATTGATTTTCTGACAGCTCGCAAATTTCAAACCTAATTTTATCAATTTGCAAAAATTAGGTTTTTGAGGCCTGCACAATATCTCGAACATATTGGTCGAGACCAGACCTATGCAAACTAGGAAGTTGATCCACTATGGAACTAGTAGGAGCAAATCCTACCAAAAGTCGAAAAACAAGAAATAAAAGGGAAACGGCGTCAATTGAGGACAACATCCAAAGAGGCGCGGCCGCGCCACTTGGCCGGACGGTTGCCCTAGTTTGCGCCTCCTATCACTAACCGGACATGCCATATGTTGTTGGCCGCCGGTCCCTCTTTCCCATCGACCAATCAAATTGCTCCAAAGCCACAGCTTGCACTTTAATTAAAGATGGTTGTCTGTCGGCCCCTCTTTCCCATCATTCAATCAAATCGCTCCAAAGACGCATCCTACACTTTTGATTAAAGGTGGCCGGCAGCCCATCTTTGGCTTTGACCAATCATATCTCTTAAACTTGGTCGGACGATATCCAAAAGATCACCAAAGATTGGACGAACATCTGGGAGCATTTGCTAAACAATTTTAGTATGATATACATGCAAAAAGTTTCGTATGGATGTCTAGTATAACATAATAAAAAATCACATCAATCGGATTAACGAGCTAAAAGATACAACTTAAAAGGCGAGCTAGGTCATGGCTGAAAACTGACAGAATTCCTCCTGAATTCTTCCTGAGCTTTTACTGTCGAGATGTTTTCACCTCCTAAACGAGCTCAAAACCTAAATATTCCCTCGTAAGAAGATATGAAATTCTTTTATCATAAGAATGGAGGGGCGGATCATCAAACTCCGAGTTTGTATGAGAATTCCACAGCAGTTTTAGTGAGGGTCTCACATCTGAATTTTCAGATAACGAAATTTCATGAATTAACACACACTTCTGCAAATCATCTCAGTCATCCAACTTGGATAGCCAATTTAACCGGTTTAGATTTAATTTGGGACAACCAATAGGATGTCAAAATGGCTACCAGTCATCATTCTCCTATAGGGACCGACCACCACATCTTTAATGTACATGGATAGCTCTTGGCAGCTGCTCAAATATGACCGCCCGCCGCCTAGCTTGCGCGTGATTGGTCAAAATAATTAGGTCTTGCAAGCAAGACCCACTCAACAACTTGCTACATATTTTCCAAGAAAATACTCGAGACATCAAGCATGTCACAAACTGGGGGGATGTTCATCAGGGTATTGGTCTAGCGGTTTACAACATGCGGCGTGCAACACGCGCATTATGAGAAAGTGTCAGGAAAGGCATACGGTTGATAGCAGTAAAGGAGTAGTGGGTGCAAAGATGACAGGTCTTCTCTTCATGACAGGGACATGGTTTTCACCACTTTTACACGATCCCCACTTTTCCACTACTTAACTACCTCCGCTTCCTACGAGATCATGGTGTTCAACTATGACTTGTATAATAGGTTTTTAATCTATTTTCAACCAACAACAGTTTTGGTTATGAACACAAGTATCCAGAAAACATAAAAAGAACTTATAGCTTACATTCTGCAAGCAAGTTCCACATTCTGACACAAGTCATAAAACAACCACACCTTCAGAGTTAACAATTCTGATCTCAACACCTTCTTCGCTTCCCTTCCTAAGATAAACCCTTCTCCTTCATTTTGTGACCGAAGCAAGACTAGAACGACCATTTCTTGGTTTAGGCCAGAATTGTACAGATTGATCTCCCGAATCTAAAATACTCTTGTGCAGTATATTTGTTTAGGTTTTAGATTCGTTTCTCGGCGGCACACCCAAATTTACCATTTCCAGCAGAATCAGTTTTTACCCCAAAACAACTGGTGGGTGGACTCTAGAGCTACCAAGAATGCTTGTTGAAACAGAGACTTGTTAACCTCCTATCATATGATAGGCGATGTCGAGAAACTATGTATGAGTAACTCATCTGCGACAGAGGTTGTATAAAAGGGAAAGGTCGAGCAGAAGCTCATATTTGTAATATTCTCACATAGAATGTGTTCCGGGCATTTGCAAGAATCTTGTATCTTGTTCTGTTATAGATGGTAAAATATTTAAGATATTAATTGAATCTAGAAAACTTATTCTAACTAAGGGCAGTGATTTTTAAGGCAACGATTATAAGACTTAAGGTCTATATAAGCTTAAAGGAAAATATGATGAAGTGAACATAGTTAATTCTTGTGCTTTGTTTAGTGTGTCTTTGAATGTTTTGCACGGTAGACTTAGATTTGTAAACTTATAAGTCAATGCACAAACTGGCTATCATAAGCTGCTTACCCAAATTTAGTTTCAATACTTGAACACAAAAGTGAAATCTATGTAGAATCAAAATATGTTATAAAACTTTTTAGCAAAATGCACAGAGTAATTCTATGCCCTTAGAATTAATTCACCCCAAACTAAAGTGATCAAAAGTGGTTCATAATTTTCGTAGATGATTGTACGAGGTACCATCTTGTATACTTGCTTAGTGGTAAGGATGATTCCTTAGAAGCCTTAAGAGTATAAACTTGAAATTGAAAGCCAGGTATATGTTACCACTAAAAGGGTTATGTCTGAACGTGACTGCGAGTATGAAATTCATATAGGAGAACTTTACTGTTAAATGGCATTATTCATGAGATTTCACCTCCTTATTCACCATAGTTTAATGGTATAGTTGAATGTAAGAACATAAACATTAAGGAGATGATATATTCCATGTTGATTAAACGATTAATCGCCAACTTGTGGGGGGAGGTCGTCCTTTAAATTTGTTATATCCTGAATAGAGTAACTTTTAAAGGATCAGATAGAACTCCATATGAGTATGGAAAGATAGTCAACCTTCTTATGCATACACCAAAGTGTGGGGGTATTTGGATAAGGTAGCCATTACTCCTCCTAAGAGAACTAAGATAGGACCCAAAACTGTTGACTGCGTCTTTATAGGGTACCCCGAGTACACTACTGTATAAAGCTTTTTGGTTGTGAATTTTGATTCTTTTGACATTTGTATGAATACTATTATGGAGTCTAGATGTTGAGTTCTTTGAACACGTTTATTTCAAAGTTGTCCCTCGTTAAAGATGTGTTGTTGATCCCCTAGATTTCTTTTCAACTAGTCAGAAATTACCTTTAAGGAAGATGGAGTTGAGGTTGAGCATAGGAGAAGTAAAAGAATTAGAATTGACACTTCTTATGGACCCGACTTCATAACATGCCTAGTTTAGTTTGAGCCTTATACTTGTAAAGAAGCCGTAACATCTACTGAAACCCCATTTTGGTAAGAAGCTTCATTTAGTGAAATGGACTCAGTCCGTCAGACCAGACTTGGGATCTTGCTAGTTTGCCTCCAGGGAGTAAGACCATAGGATGCAAATGAGTCTTTAACAGGAAACATAAAGTAGATGGGAATGTGGAAAATTATAACTCTAGGATAGTATCTAAAGGCTATAAACTAAAAGAAGGTGTGTATATTTCCTTGATTTTTATTCACATATGACGAGAATTACTTCCATTAGGATGCTAATTGTTATTGTTGTCATACACAACTTAGAGATACATCATATGGATGTTAAGAAAACTTTTCTAAATCGTGAATTAGATAAAGAAATTTACTTAGATCAATCTGAGGACTTTTTGGTGAAAGGTTGTGACGATAAAGTTTGTAAACTGAACAAATATTTGAATGGTTTGAAATAAGCACAACATTGACATAAAAATTTGATCATGTAATAATGAGTAGTGGATTTAAGTTAATGAATCTAACAAGTGTATTTATAATAAACTTGTAAAGGATGCATGTGTGATATTATGCTTGTATGTTGATGATATGCTTATACTTGATGTATAAACATAGATTGATTAATTCCACTAAGAGCATGCGCTGAATGGGAACATTTACATAAAAGACTTAGGCCCTGTCGATGTGATCTTAGGGATGCGGATTATAAGAAATTCTAATGGTTATAGTCTTAGTCATTCTCATTATGTAGAATTTGTGCTTAAGAGACACAATCAGTTCGATTGTAGGCCTGTTTGTATTCCATACGATCCTTCTTGTAGACTCAAGAAGAATAAGGGTGATAGACTATCACAACTTGAACACTCAAGAGTTATAGGAAGTTTGATGAATTTAGTGAACTGCAAAAGTCCAGATATTGTCTATGTGTGAGTAAGTTAAGTAGGTATACTTGTAATCCAGAGCAGGAGCATTTGGATGCACGTAGTAGAGTATTATTGTACCTAAAGTACTCTGTTAGAGCATTGCTCGGTCGAACTCGCAAGCATTTCTATCTCAAGCTTGTTTGTCAAGTTTAGTTGCCAAAACTATAAGTCTTGATTTCTAGTCTACTTATAGCTAAGTCTCGGATTAGGATAGTAAGTGTAGTTGAGCTTTAGACTTCACGGCGTTCATCGAACGAATACGAAGAACTACTCAAGGGAACTTGTGGAACTTCATCAACAAAAGGTATGTGAGAGGATTGAAATCATCTATCAATCAAAAGTCTATCTACTCTATCTCATATTTGAGACACAAGTCGTATTTCTATATAGAGTTCAATTATACACATTTGATATTACGAGCCGAGTTTATCTCGCTTATCTATTTCTCGAAATATGTGTTGGTAAACTTTTGCTTTAACCAAGTTCATCTTTTATTCTTGACGAAAGTCAAAAGATGATCATATGAAAATCGCCTTGTAACATCTTACATGATTTGTGTGAGACAATCATTTGATGTAGACTCGGAATATTTCGTATTGATTATTCGATCACTTGAAAATTGCTTTGAAGCTAATAGTTTGTGTGAGACAGCTATTGTCGTCTTCCAAGAATGTTTCAATGATTGAAATGATGGTTTAGAACACGTAATCATGATTGGATATAAAGATAGTGTGTATTCACGTTTGTGTAAAGTCCAAAAACGGGAACCATGGTATGCGTACCCGTACTCGTACTGGTTGGTTGTTGGAAGTACGGGAACTAAGTATGCGTACCCGTACGCTGGCGGAAGTTCAAGTTCCGTGAATTTCTGCTGGAGCTTGGAAGTGTAATACGGTATGCGTACCCGTACCCGCACGCGTACTGCATAACCAAACTCAGTCCGGCTACTTAGGTATGCGTACCCGTTTTCATACTTAAGTAGGTTATGTTCTAAAATCGATTTATTCATAAACTAATACATTTATATAATAAAGAATGCAATCTTTTTCAAACCGTGGATATAATGTTCATGAAATGATTCGAGTGAATCAAAATCGATTTTGCTTCAATTGTGTCTTGTATACTTATATGAGAATATAAACAATTGAACAACTCTCTAACTAGTTTCAATTGAGTCATTTGAACTAGTTGTGATAAAGATGAATAAGGTTGATATGAAAGTGCTCATATGGCGAACCATTGGTTAACTATTGTTGAACCAACTAAGTGTACACGTTTAGGTACGGTTACCTTTATCTAAATGATGGTACATTTCATTTGTGTATAACAAGCTAAGTTCGATCTGACGGTTGAAAGATATTAGCTTGAATCTAATCAGGTTTTCATCTAATGGTGAATATTGAATGCTTTGTTACCAAGGTAACATTGATTGCAAACCCTGATTTGGAGACTGTATAAAAGAGAACTCTAGCAACTGGGAAACCTAATCCCCACACCTCTTGTGTGATACTAGTTGCGACTAGAGTCGATTCTCTTTTAACCTTAGGTTTTTCAAGAAACCCTGTAGGTTAACGACTTGAAGACTTCATTGGGATTGTGAAGCCAGAACCAACTATTTTCTATGTAGTTGCGCGTTCTGATCTTGTTGTTTTCTATTGTGATTGAGTACTATCTTCTTTAAGATTTGCTCGAGATTTATTCTCCGATAGACAAGATTGAAAAGTAGTCACAAACATCTTCGTCTGATCGTTTGTGTTTCCTCAATATCTTGTTTCATTAATCGATTAAGATTATTGTGAGGTGATTGATAATACTAGGTTGTTCTTTAGGAATATAAGTCTGGTTTATCAATTGGTTCATGTTCATCTTTATTTATCAAAAGACAGAACAAAACTCGTAGGTATATATGTGGGAGACAGATTTATCTATTCAATAGACTTTTCTGTGTGATACATATTTGTTTATTAAGTCTTCAACTTTGGTTCGTAGCAACTTTTATTGTGGGTGAGATCAGCTAAGGGAATCAAGTGCATAAAATCCGGCATGGTTCAAGAGGCGTAAGGAATGTGACTGTATCTTGATCAGTGTGAGATTGGTCAGGGCTCAACTACATTCAGTCCGAAGTTAACTGTAGTAGGCTAGTATCTGTGACAGCTTAATACAGTGTGGTGTTCAAATCTGGACTAGGTCCCGGGGTTTTTCCGCATTTGCGGTTTCCTCGTTAACAAAATTTCTAGTGTCTGTGTTATTTCTTTTTTGCATTATATTTGTCTATATAATTGAAATATCACAGGTTGTGCGTAAATTCAATCAATTAGAGAATCCAACCTTTGGTTGTTGTTTATATTGATTGGCACTTGAACGTTGGTCTTTGGTACCATTCAAGTTGTTTCATATGATAATCAGGCTCACGGAATTCTATCTGTTTGATTTGCTGATTACATTGTGAAACAGAGATACGAACTCTTTGATATATTTCTTGATTGAGCTTGCTTTATTAGTTGGTGCTCTCAGAATTATATTGGACTTAGTCCATACAGATTGCTGAGCGAAATATTGGGTGTGGTTGTTAGACCCCCACTTTTTCATACTCTATGACCTTTTGTTTGATATATCAAAGGTATCCTGCTGTCCTTGAGGGATTTTGTGATGCAAACTGGATAACTGACTCAGAGGAGTAGAAGGAGGGTTCATTTTTGGAAGATACCCAAACAAACATATATTGCTCGATTCATTATGGAATCTGAGAGTGTTGCGTTAGATAAAGCACGATAGGGGGCCGAGTGCCTAATATGCTTTTTTAGAAGACATTCCTCTCTGGCATAGGCCTGTGCCAGCTATATCTATACATTGTGTTAGCCAAGATATAAATAGCTAAAGCTAAAAACAACTAATCTCAATAGGCGTTATTTCCTTTGATTGAATAAAGTCCAAGGAGAATATCGCAGACCCTTCGACGAAAGGTTTGTCTAAAGAGATGTACTAGTGCTGCATCGAGGGGGATGAGATTGAATCTCATTAAATAAAATTTCCATGAAGGATACTCAACCTTGCTGACTGGAGATCCCAAGATCAAGGTTTCGAATGAGACAACTAATTTGTGGTGATTAAAGTATGCACTATATCAAGAGAATTACATTCTCTGTCCCTCCCTATGGTGCTTTGTTGTGATAGTGTGACTGCATGTGAAAGATGACTTTTAAGAAGTCTTAATGAGTTACATAGTTTCAATTTAATATTGAAGTGGGGTGTAGCAGTAACATTCTTTATGGAAACTCACCTATCTGAATGAGGCAGTGGGGTCGCTTCCTGTGAGAATATGAGCTTTGATTCTCTAGAGCATTCTGAGAAACAGGATATGTCCATGGCCAAATTGGAAAAAACGGGACGAGCTTGGCAGCAATCTTGGAGATATCATCCGTGGTTATTATCGCGAATTACATCAAACGCTAGCAGTTCAAAACATCACGTTCACTGCCTCTAGCAAGTAGTTCCGGTAATATATCACTAAGAAAGGCTCAAGATCTCATGGACACCTCTGCCTAAAATGGTATTTCCTGCGTTTTTATGTGATTTTCGTTTTGATGGTTTTGGTATTACTGGAACTTAAGACCTAAGGGTCACTAAAGTTTCACTAGTTCATGCTTTTTCACTTTGGTGAAAAAAACCTTTAGTCTCACCTGTGAGAAACTAAAGATGAAAGCTCTTTAAACTATTATGATTTATGTAATCCATAGTATGACCCTGGGGTCAACACACTTTTTTATGAGGGAGAGGACGTAGAAATGACTAGTATGATTTCAACACACGACAATCCGTATGTCTGTTCGGTCAGGCAGGGTCGTGAAATTGGGATGTCGATTTACCAAGATATATCCGTGTTTTTCATGTTTTATTGAGGTTTTCTTTCTGTTAGATAATTGTCGGTGTTTTAGAAGGTTCCGGAGAGTTCTGGAACACACTAGAAATCCTTTGTGTAGAAAAACATAAGGTTTCCTAGTTTAGGTTGATTTCCATATTGTAATGGGTTACCTAAATAACATTAGGTTTCCTAGTTGGTTAAGGTTTCCTTTTCAAGGAGACTAATACTTGCGAATCAAGTTATGAATACTATATAAGGAGGCTTATATGGTGATTCTTAGACATGGAATTTAGTGGTTTTCTAGAGAGTTAGAGAATACACAATGTAGTTCTCTAAAGTCTTTAGGGATTTCATCCCACCTCTTTGGGTGGAATTTTAGTGAAGAGAAGATCGCCTTGTTCGTTGATGGTGAAAAAGACATCGTTGGTGTTGGAAGTGACATCGTGTAGAAGGAGATCATCTCGGTTATGTGAGATAAGTATTATCTTGTTTGGTTAGACATTATTCGGCAATATTGGAGCGTTTTGTTCATGAGAATTATTTTAGGGTTTATGATCAACACAATGTTGGATCGTAGTTTGTTGATTGATTTGTCAATCGTTAAGTGTGTGATTCTCTATTTAGTGGATCCATAATAATGAAGAAGTCGTAACCGTTTTGGTGGATGTAGGCAAATTTCCGAATCACGTTAAGTATTATATGTTTTATTTATTGCTTATAATATGTGTTTGCATCGTCTATCTTTCATTCTACGTCGATCCAAAGATTTAGTGTCTTGTGGGTTAATTCTATTTGGATTTCCCTAACAAGTGGTGCGGTTAGTTTGGCTATCTTCCACAACACTTTCATGTGGGGGGATTGTTGGAAAACAATTAATAAAAAATGATTTTTAAAGTTTTAGAAAAATAATAACTTATTTTTTTCTTTCGTGGAGTTTCCACTTTTTAGTTGTGTTAAGAGACTATATAAATTTTTTAGTCACACATCGGGGAGTTTCTCTTCTTAAGTTGTATTATTACATTATATAAACAAATTTATCTGCTTTTGTAAAATCTAAGGGAATGGGGTTTCTCTATATTTTAGAGAGACCTCAAGAAAAATATTTTTCTATTGTTTTCTTAAGCATTTGAAATTTTTCATATGCGTTTTTTAGGAGTTGCCAAGCTCATATTTGAGCATCTACTACATATGCTAGTAGTAAGTGTAGTAGGGTGTTTTAACCTGGAGATATCCGTCCTGTGAGGGATATAGCATCATTCTTGAGTGTAGCCGGGCGCTAATGTATTAAGGACAGCATGTTGAACACGTGATTCACTCTGTTTTCAAAGTTTTTCCTTGTTGTTGTTGTTGCGGAGATCTGGGGAGCTCGTCCGTTTCGTCAAATCGATCACTTCCATTATAAAGGTGCTAAGTATCAATAACTTTTGATTATTTGTTTTTTCCTTGTTTTGATTATTGCACCCAACATCTTCTTTTAAGGAATGGCTAGTTTTAAGTTAAAAAAAAAAAACTAGTTGTTGGGTCTTTAAAATATAAAAGGTATTGTAATATAGAAAAAGAGGAGAAGAAGACACAAAGTAAAGGGAGAAGAAAGAAGAGTTCTCATTAGATGTATATTGTAGACAAACATTAGAGCCTCTATTTATAGGGCTAGACACAAGGGCATCCCATTAATAAACGAGATTCACCCTAGATATTCTTAACATAATTACACGTTTATAACACTCCCCCTGATGACATTGTGTCTAAGCTAATTGCCTCGTTAAAACCTTTTCAGGAAATTCCAAAAGGACAAAACCTGATCGAAGGGAAAAGAGTGCAATTAACAAAACTTAGAAAATATTTGGACACACAACTATTGCCTCATTAAAACCTTGACAAGGAAAACCCAGAAAAACCTCGATGAAGGAAAAAGAGTACAACGCGATAAGTCCAACAAAATGCACCTTTTGTGATGGTGCTCCCCTTGATGAGTACTTCATTAAATTCTTGGCTTGCAAATCTTTGAGTCGAGACTTCCCAATTTCGGTGAACGAATTTCTTGAATGCTGGAGATAACAATGCTTTCGAGAGAAATTTTCCAGTTGATGAAGTCTTATTTTTTGTTGGTCTTCTAATGGTAGTGTTCTCTAGTCTTCATGCTTCTTCAAATACATTGAGGACTTGCTTCTTGGATTGCTAGCTTCCTGAGATGATTGGCAGAAGTTGTTGATGTAGTTTCTTCAACATAAACCCAAGATAAATTACCATAAGTGAATAAAACTGTATTTGTGGTCATACCTTATGTGGATCGAAATGACATCCAAATTACTAAGGACTTTTCATGTTGATTTGGTCTAACTAAATGACCTAGGTGATGGTGGGAATCTACCAAATAACCGAAATTATACAACTCCCCCTTGGATGACCACCATGTCGAATTAATTTGCCTCACTAAAACCTTTCCAGTAAAACCCAATGGGAAAAAATATTTAGATGAAGGAAAAAGAGCACAAATATCAACATTATGAAAAAAAATTAAACGTCATGTTGCCTCGTTAAAACCATGTTAGGAAAATCACATGGGACAAAACCTGAAACGAAGGGAATAGAGTACAACTTTTGACATATTTATGGATGCTAACTCAACTATAAGAGTACTAGAGAAAACAAGCATCAAACCATAATGTATAGTCTATTTAATAGACAAGTATTATGCAAACATAATTCTAAAACTGCAGATTAAGAAAAATAAAAAATTATGCTGCTTAAACGTGGATTTTTAGTGTTTTTAAGGACTCATCAAGAGACCAATAATGTTGATAACATCAACTAATCCAGATTTTGGTACTTTGCAAACTTTTAAAAAAACACTTAAAGGATTTTCAAACCTGATATAATCGAGTCAGGTGGCTGCCTGGATATAAATTGAATCCTACAAGGATTACAAATTTGAATATATTCTTTGAATGCAATACAAGTCCTTCAAAGACTACCACGCAAATATGCATTATTCAGGGAGAAAAGAATATTGTTGAATCAATCCTAGGGTTTGAGAGAAAAATGAAACCCTCAAATCGTTTTTACAATGAACAAATTTCTCGAATAACGCATTATAACCACACCAACCTGTAAGTAATAGTCTTGGCAATTTTAAGGTGTTAAGTCTTGGATCCGAAATTACGTTAATCGAGAAATTAATCCAACTTAATTTGGATTGTATGCCAACCAATCACATATGTCGATATTTCTCTGATGAGGGGTTCAAAATCAGCGTCATTTATTTCAGTAGCTACTTTAAATGAACATTCGACAGCACGATCCCACACAATTCTCAAGTGTATGCATATCTTGAAAAAAAAATCATAAAATTGATGGTACCAGCATCCACATGCATTAATAAATTTGATAATGTGAATCTTGTTTTTGGTACACTCAATTGGAGCACTACCAGTAGCCTCTTATGGAACGCTACATATTTTACTAGATGTGACTGGATTTTCCTCTCAAAGAGGCAAACGCTTATGTAAAAGAAAATGAGACATTTCACGCCTTGTCAATAGCAGCCGTTTTCAATTTGATCATGATGGGAGAGATGCTGATATGACATGCAAGTTAATTAACACCAACTTTTGCTGGTAGTGTATAATCTTCCCCTGATTATGGCGGAAATATTCTCATCTCATAAAAAGTAAAACAACTTGTGTAAAGTATTATCCGATTAATTCGAGGACATATACTTATAATAATTTCTGGATGTTAACAACACCAGGTTGGACAATAGATACTGACTCCAATAGACGTAAAAAAATTGTCCTTAAAAATTGTAGTTTATTTTGAAAAAGCGGGGGTCTAACAACACCACCCAATATTTCGCTTAGAAATTTGTATGGACAAACTCGAATATACTTTTAAGAGAATCAACAAGACTCAATCAACTAAGAGTATATCAACGAGTTTATATCTCTCTCTTGATTTGATTTCGTCAAACAGAAACTGCGAGTACTAATCAAATTCAAGGAATAACTTGGATGGTACCAAAGACCAATATCCAAGTGTCAATCAATATCAATCAACAAACGTTAGGTCGAATTCTCCAATTGATTGATCTAACGCACAACCTGTATTATTTCAATTATAAAGATAAAACAATATAATGCGGAAATTGAAATAACACAGACACCAGAAATTTTGTTAACAAGGAAACCGCAAATGTAGAAAAACCCCAGGACCTAATCCAGATTGAACACACATTGTATTAAGCCGCTACAGACACTAGCCTACTCCAAGCTAACTTCGGACTGGACTGTAGTTGAACCGCAATCAGTCTCCCACTGATCCAAGGTACAGTTGTACTCCCTACACCTCTGATCCCAGCAGGATACTACGCACTTGATTCCCTTAGCTGATCCCATCCATAACTAAGAGTTGCTATGACCCAAAATCGCAGGCTTTGACAATAAACAAATTTGTCTCACACAGATAAGTCTATCAAAGGATCAATTTGTCTCCCACAGAAAAACCATAAAGTTTTTGTTTCGTCTTTTGATAATAATCAAGGTGAACATGAACCAATTGATAATCCGGTCTTATATTCCCGAAGAACAGCCTAGATTAATCAATCACCTCACAACAATCTTAATCGTATGGTAGCGAAACAAGATGTTGTGGAATCACAAACAATGAGACGAAGATGTTTGTGATTACTTTTTATATCTTGCCTATCATAGATATCAAATCTCAAGCCAATCAATCTGATTGTACTCGTACGATAGAAGATGCAAGATCAGATCACACAACTACGATAAAAGTAGTATCGGTATGGCTTCACAATCCCAATGAAGTCTTTAAGTCGTTAACCTGGTTTTAGAAGAAGAAAACCAAAGTTTAAAGGAGAACCGACTCTAGTACGCAAACTAGTATCACACGTAAGGTGTGGGGATTAGTTTTGCACAATACTAGATGTCTCCTTTATATACTCTTTCAAATCAGGGTTTTGTCTTGGTAACAAAGCAATCAATATTCACCGTTAGATGAAAACCTGATTTAGATTCAAGCTAATATTTCTCAACTGTTAGGCCGAAAACTTAGCTTGTTATACACAAATGAACTGCACGCTTCTAGGTTTGTTAACCGTACCCAAATTCAACAATAATTAACCAAAATTTTAGCCATATGAGCATTTTATATCAACCATGTTCTTCTTCACCATAACTAGTTCAAATGACTCAAATGAACTAGTTAGAGAGTTGTTCAACTGCAAGGAAACCTTATGTAACTACACAAGACACAATTGAAGCACAGATGATTTGATTCACTTGAATCGGTTCATGAACTTTTATAGCCACTAGGTTCAGAAATCATTCCTTAGTCTTTTAAAAGTTTAAGTTCAGAAATCATCTTCAGATATATAACCTTCTTAAGTTCGCACACTAGGTTCGTGGACTTAAGCAACCGGACAGAGTTTACAAACTCCAGCAGAAATTCTCGAGATGAGAACTTCGCCGGTTCGCGGATTGGGTTCGCGGACTTAGCTCACGTAAGTAGTTTGTCAACTCCAGCAGAAATTCTCGGGTTTGAGAACTTCGACAGTTCGCGGACTGAGTTCGGGGGCTTGGCAACAAGCCATTCTTCCGGTTTCTCTTGATCAACAAAGTTCGCAAACTTTGGTTCAAGGAATAGGACTTATACATAAATGTGTTTCCACAACAATGCTTATTTCCATCATTAGTTATGTAATCTAAACTCTCATTTCAATCATTGAAACATTCTTAGAGGACGTTATATAGTTGTTACACCATTTCTCGTCAAAGCAATTATCAAGACGATTGAAACATATCATCACTTTCGTCATTAGGTAAAGATAAACTTGGTCGAAGCGAAAATCTTACTAACACATATTTCGAGATATAGATAGGCGAGGTATACTCGGCTCGAAATACCAAATGTGTATAATCTAAGTCTATATATATAACATACGACTTTTTCTCTCAAGAAGTAAGAGATAGAGTAAATATACTTTTGAGTGACAGATAAGTTCAAGTCTTCACATACCTTTTTGTCGAGAAGTTCCACCGGTTCCTTGAGTAGTTCTTCTACTTGTATGATGAATCGCCATGAAGTCCTTGAGCTCAACTACACTTTCTATCCTAGTCCGAGACTTAGCTATAATAGACTAGGAATCAAGACTTATAGTTTTGATCACTAACATTGACAAACATGCTTGAGATAGCAACGCATGCGAGTTCGACCGAGCAATGCTCTAACAATCTCCCCTTTTGTCAATTTTAGTGACAAAAATATCAATACATATGGAATACAAAAAATATAAAGAAACTTAAGTAGCTCATATTCCACATGTCTAATCTTCAACACTCCTCGAAATCTTCGTCACTTCCAAGTACTCCAATGATCCCAAAGGTTGTAAGTTTAGCATCACCGTTGTTGAAGATCCGTAGCTATAACAATGAGAAAGCATCAGTCTCGATCATTTTTATACAGTGTCATAGTATTATTACACAGCGTTAAAGTTCAATTGTATCACAACTTCAACAATAATACTATGGTGGTATGTATCACTCCCCTTTAGTCAATACTCCATCTCACATGGAAACCACTCCCCCTTACATAATGACGCGAAGACCATATGTATTTGTAGTATGAACTACTTATTAATTCTCCCCCTTTTTGTCAATAAAATTGTCAAAGGTACAAGAACGGGATCATAATGAAATTTCCGTAAGAGACATTTCATGACTAAAAAGAAAGAACACACATCATCTTATTTAGATGCAATCATATAGCCAAAGCTAATAACATTCATCAAGGAGTTTAAAGATACAAGATAACCCCTCTAAAATTCCACAGCCGCACACCCCTCGAAAGAACAACAAGAGCGACCTTAATTTCAAAAGAAAAGAAGGATTTTGAAACAAAAATGACACTAACAAGACAAACACAAGTCTACAGAAACTGAACTAAAGTAAACCTACTGGAGTTTCAAACTCAATTGCCCAAAAGATAGAGACAAGCATAGGGGAAAGAGTTATAGAAACGTTTTAATGAACCAAAACAACACCAATAGACTGCCGCAAGTGTTGAAACGTAGCAGTGTCTAATGGTTTGGTAAGAATATCAGCCAATTGTTATTCGGAAGGCACAAATTTCATACTTATGATACCATTTTCATAGAGATCATGAATAAAATGGTACCTTATGTCAATGTGCTTTGTTCTTGAGTGCTCAACGGGATTCTCAGTGATTCGAATCGCACTAGAGTTATCACAAAAGATCTTCATTATTCCAGTATCAACTCCATAGTCAGCTAGCATTTGTTTCATTCATAGGAGTTGAGTACAACATGATCCAGCATCAATATATTTTACCTCACATGTAGACATGGATTGAGAATTTTGCTTCTTGATATGCCAAGCTACAAGATTCAGTCCTACATTGTAGTATCCCCCTGATGTACTTTTTTTGTCTTCTACACATCCTGCCCAATCAGCATCTGAATAAGAAAATCGATCAGTGTTAGTATCAAAAGTGTAAGATAAACCATACCCGGCAGTGTGATTAATATATCTAATGATCCTTTTTGCAGCTGCAAGATGAGATTCCTTTGGATTTGCCTGAAACCTGGCACAACAACCAACACTGAAGGAAATATCAGGTCTAGTAGCTGTAAGATACAAAATGCTACCAATAATAGATCGATACAACTTTTGATCCACTTTTGCTCCTTTCTCATCTCCATGTAGTTTACCAGTAGTGGGCATAGGTGTTAATTTTGGGGAAGACTTATCCAGACCGAACCTTATCACAAGGTCTCGAGCATACTTCTCTTGGGATAAGTAAATTCCATCCTTATGTTGTTGAATTTGTAATCCTAAGAAGAATTTTAATTCACCAACATTGCTCATTTCAGATTCCTTAGCAAGAGAGACTTGGAAGTCCTTTGAAAATTTTTCAGAAGTTGATCCATAGATGATATCATCTACATAGATTTGAGCAATAACCACATCTTTCCCACTCCATTTGGTAAACAAAGTTTTATCAGCTCCGCCTCTTGAAAAACCTTTTCTAATGAGAGAAGTAGTAAGTTTTTCAAACCAGGCTCTAGGTGCTTGTTTCAACCCATACAATGCCTTTTTGAGCTTTAGCACATGATCTGGGAATTCAGAATTTTTAAACCCCTTAGGTTGAGCGACATAGACTTCCTCCTTTAAAATTCCGTTTAGGAATGCGGATTTTATATCCATTTGAAACAGCTTAACCTTAAGAAAACAAGCATGATCTAACAAGAGACGAATGGAATCAAGATGTGCCACAGGAGCAAAGGTCGCATCAAAGTTAATCCCTTCAATCTGTGAATATCCTTGAGCGACAAGTCTAGCTTTGTTTCTGACAATCGTGCCAAATTCATCAGACTTATTCTTGAATATCCATTTGGTACCAACAATATTGATATTGGAGGGACAAGGTACAAGTTCCCACACATCTTGTCTTTGAAATTGATTTAACTCTTCATGCATCGCATTCACCTAAAAGGGATCGTTCAGAGCTTCATCAATATTCCTTGGTTCTACTTGTGAAAGATAACAACCAAAATTGCACATATTTTGAAGTTGTCCTCTTGTTTTGGCGGTTGAATCTCTTCCTCCAATAATACTATTGGGATCATGATTCCTTTGAACCCAGAGACGTCGTGGAGGGACACGTTCTTGTTTGTCAGGAATGGCTTGATCAGTGCTCTTCTCCTCGTCACTAGAAATGTCAGGATCAGTAACCGTTGGGATAACTTCAACAGATTCTGGAATTTCTTTGAATTTCTCAATTGTCTCGGTTGGAGGCAACTCAGCAGGAGGATTATCATGACGAAAGTTACTAATGTCGTTGATGATAACATTAGCAGATTCCATCATGACTTGTATTCTGAAATTAAACACTCGAAAACCACGACTATCAGAAGCATATCCAAGAAAGATACCTTCATCACTTTTGGTGTCGAATTTCCCTTTCTGTTCTCGATCTTTCAGAATATAGCACTTACTTCCAAACACCCTGAGATAGTGTAGGTTGGGTTTTCTTCCGTACCACAACTCATAAGGAGTGTTAAGGGTTTTAGACCGTAAATACACACGGTTGATCAAGTAACATGCTGGAAAAAAAAGCTTCTCCCCAAAATCTTAATGGTAAGTTTTTGTTATGGAGCATTACCCTGGCCATTTCCTGAATATTCCTATTTTTTCTTTCAGCAACTCCATTAGCTTGAGGAGTAATAGGTGGTGAGTATTGTTGAATGATTCCCAGTTCGTCACAAAATTCAAATACTTTGGTTCTTTGAATTCAGTTCCACGATCGCTTCTAATTTTCTTTAGCTTGCGACCTTGTTCGTTTTGTATCCTTTTAACAATAATCTTGAATTCACTAAGAGTTTCATTCTTATGAGATAGGAATGCAACCCAAGTGAATCTGGTGTAATCATCTACCATAACTAAAGCATACTTCTTACCAGCAACAGTGGGTTGTTGAATTGGTCCGAAGAGATCCATATGAATTAAATCAAGTTGAGCTTTAGTGAGAATATCTCGAGATGATTTTTGGTGGACCTTCGTTTGTTTACTCTTTTGACAGGCACCACATACACCTTCAATCTTAACATTGATTTTGGTAATGCCTCTAACAAGTTCTTTGTTAATGATCTTAGTTAGAAGACGATAATTGATGTGACCAAAACGCTCATGCCAAAGATGTGTAGATTCCACCTTAGTCAAATTGCAACGGTTACTGAACTGAGTATCGAGAAGATAACAGTTGTTTTTACCACAAGTTCCTTGAAAAATTACTTTCTCGGTTTTGTCTACAATGTCACATCCGTTTGCACTGAAGACAACTCAATGGCCTTTGTCACAGATTTGACTAATACAAAGAAGATTATCAGTCATACCTTTTACGTATACTATATCATGGATTTCTGAAACACCGGGCAGTTTGATCATTCCCTTCTTGATGATGTAGCAACAACTCACATCTCTGAACGTTACATGACCTCCTTCATAGTCAATATATGAAACAAACCATGTGAGATCGCCTGTCATATGTCTACTACATCCACTATCAAGAAACCATTGAAAGGGAGACGTAGATCTTAAAGCAAAGGAACCCATACTATCAGTACTTCTCTGTATAAAGTTTCCTACTAGTTTTGTATGTCCTTTCTGAGTATCAAAAATTTGTTTAGCTTTCTTACAAAGATCACTTGCAATATTTAGGCTCCTTTGAAACGACATACAGACTTGTTGATGGTGATCGGAAGAATCACAACACCAACATGTGCCAAGACTTTCAAGTTTGTCTGAGTGGTTCCTAGTCATATCAGTTTTCATAACAACTGGTCGTTGATTACCATCTGATCTACGACTATTCTTTAAGGAGGAACAATTGGAGTTACTCAGATTCATCAAAGGACTTTTACAAGATATCAAATCCTTAAGAATTGCAATTTCTGCAACAAGACCAGAGTTGATCCGGATTTGTTCATCCAACCCTTTTTGAAGAGTAACCAGTTTATCAGACTTTTTCCTACGTTTGGTTTTTAAACCTGGTGAAGCGTCAATTGAGACTTTATGGTCCATATAGTCAGATCGCTATACACACAGACTTTTGAGGTCTTGAACGTGTTTTCCTGCTCTGATGCCAATTAAAAAAACGGGGGTCTAACAACACCACCCAATATTTCGCTTAGCAATCTGTATGGACAAACTCGAATATACTTTGAAGAGAATCAACAAGACTCAATCAATTAAAAGTATATCAACGAGTTTATTTCTCTCTCTTGATTTGATTTCCTCAAACAGAAACTGCGAGTACTAATCAAATACAAGGAATAAATTGGATGGTACCAAAGACCAATATCCAAATGTTAATCAATATCAATCAACAACCGTTAGGTCGGATTCTACAATTGATTGATCTAACACACAACCTGTATTATTTCAATTATAAAGATAAAACAATATAATGCGGAAATTGAAATAACACATATACCAGAAATTTTGTTAACGAGGAAACCGCAAATGCAGAAAAACCCCAAGACCTAGTCCAGATTGAACACACACTGTATTAAGACGCTACAGACACTAGCCTACTCCAAGCTAACTTCGGACTGGACTGTAGTTGAACCGCAATCAGTCTCCCACTGATCCAAGGTACAGTTGTACACCCTACGCCTCTGATCCCAGCAGGATACTGCGCACTTGATTCCCTTAGCTGATCTCACCCACAACTAAGAGTTGCAACGACCCAAAATCGCAGGCTTTGATAATAAACAAATTTGTCTCACACAGATAAGTCTATCAAAGGATTAATCTGTCTCCCACAGAAAAACCCTAAAGTTGTTGTTCCGTCTTTTGATAATAATCAAGGTGAACAGGAACTAATTGATAATCCGGTCTTATATTCCCGAAGAACAGCCTAGATTAATCAATCACCTCACAACAATCTTAATCGTATGGTAGAGAAATAAGATGTTGCGGAATCACAAACAATGAGACGAAGATGTTTGTGATTACTTTTTATATCTTGCCTTCGGAGATATCAAATCTCAAGCCAATCAATCTGATTGTACTCGTACGATAGAAGATGCAAGATCAGATCACACAACTACGATAAAAGTAGTATCGGTCTGGCTTCACAATCCCAATGAAGTCTTTAAGTCGTTAACTTGGTTTTAGAAGAAGAAAACCAAAGGTTAAAGGAGAACCGACTCTAGTAAGCAAACTAGTATCGCACGTAAGGTGTGGGGATTAGTTTTGCACAATATTAGATGTCTCCTTTATATAGTCTTTCAAATTAGGGTTTTTCCTTGGTATCAAAGCAATCAATATTCACCGTTAGATCGAAAACTTAGCTTGTTAGACACAAATGAACTGCACGCTTCTAGGTATGTTAACCGTACCCAAACGTGTACATTGTTGGTTCAACAATAGTTAACCAAAAGGTTAGCCATATGAGCATTTCATATCAACCATGTTCTTCTTCACCATAACTAGTTCAAATGACTCAAATGAACTAGTTAGAGAGTTGTTCAATTGCAAGGAAATCTTATGTAACTACACAAGACACAATTGAAGCAAAGATGATTTGATTCACTTGAATCGGTTCATGAACTTTTATAGCCACTAGGTTCAGAAATCATTCCTTAGTCTTTTAAAAGTTTAAGTTCAGAAATCATCTTCAGATATATAACCTTCTTAAGTTCGCACACTAGGTTCGCGGACTTAAGCAACCAGACAGAGTTTACAAACTCTAGCAGAAATTCTCGGGATGAGAACTTCGTCGGTTCGAAGACTTAGCTCACGCAAGTAGTTTGTCAACTCCGACAGAAATTCTCGGGTTTGAGAACTTCGGCAGTTCGCGGACTGAGTTCGCGGACTTGGCAACAAGCTATTCTTCCGGTTTCTCTTGATCAACAAAGTTCGCAAACTTTGGTTCAAGGAATAGGACTTATACATAAATTTGCTTGCACAACAATGCTTATGTCCATCATTGGTTATGTAATCTAAACTCTCATTTCAATCATTGAAACATTCTTAGAGGACGTTATATAGTTGTTACACCATTTCTCGTCAAAACAATTTTCAAGACGATTGAAACATATCATGACTTTCGTCACTAGGTAAAGATAAACTTGGTCGAAGCGAAAAGCTTACCAACACATATTTCGAGATATAGATAGGCGAGGTATACTCGGCTCGAAATACCAAATGTGTATAATCTAAGTCTATATATATAGCATACGACTTTTTGTCTCAAGAAGTAGGAGATAAAGTAGATAGACTTTTGAGTGACAGATAAGTTCAAGTCTTCACATACCTTTTTGTCGAGAAGTTCCACCGGTTCCTTGAGTAGTTCTTCTACTTGTATGATGAATCGCCATGAAGTCCTTGAGCTCAACTACACTTTCTATCCTAGTCCGAGACTTAGCTATAATAGACTAGAAATCAAGACTTATAGTTTTGATCACTAACATTGACAAACATGCTTGAGATAGCAACGCATGCGAGTTCGACCGAGCAATGCTCTAACATATTTGACATACAAATCTAACATCAACCATGAATTTTAATGGTTACAACCAAAAATATATAAATATGTAAATATATCTCCAAATGATTCCATGATCTCTAAGGCCAACGAGAAAATGATTTAGAAATGGACACTTTCTTTTTCAAAAATAAAAAAGTAAATTCAAGATCAATTTAGTCACTACATGGACTAATAATTTAGGCTAACAAGCACCCTATGATCTTTTGTGTTCATCCATATTCCAACTTCAAGTGGAACAATTCGAATTTTGGAGATTATTACCACGAGGAAAAATTAAAATTGCTAAATATCCTTCAGAAATGCAGTAATTTCCCATTAAATTAGCATTTGCAATTGGCTTAACCAATAATAACGATGTTTCATCCTTTAATGAGTGAATGAATGAATGAAAGAAATAGAGAAAACGCTTCCTTAAAAAGATAATGAAGTTGTTATCGTTATTCCGTTTTTAGGGAAGAAAAATAAAATCTGCTTTTTGTTGGTTGATGAATGGTTTCTTGTAAGGAATAGAAACCAATGGTTTATTATTATTAAATAAAATCATATTTGATTGTAAAGGCTTGTTTTGATGGACCATAGCCATTATTCAATAGACGAAAATGCGAAACCAAATAAATAAAATAAAATTGCCAATCTATTTTCTCATCTTATAAGTACGACAGAGAAAATATTAATTGGTTTTTACGATTAACAATACCGTATCAACAAAATAAAAAGATATTGTCCTTTTAGTCATCGCAGGTGGAATAAGTGATTTCTTATAAATAAAAAAGAAATAAAGATCATAGAAATAAGTCACATGATCCTTGTCCCCTATGCAAAGATACCAAATTGAATTGGTCGTAGGTTTTTCAACCATGCACGTGATTAATTACCGTAAAGGTAATTAGATTGTGATGCCACCCATTTTTGGTGATTACAATTTCATTAAAGGAATAGTAATTGTAAACCATCTTCTAATGTTTTTTTTTCTGTTTCTCTATAAAAAAAATAATTAGAGAAGAAAAGAGATCAAACTTTTCAAAAAAATTGACCACCCACGTCCCATAAATATAGACAGTGTCTTTTAAGACTAATTAATGGATTTTAATTGCACCCAAAACAAAAATGAGAATAACGGCATCACTCGTAGTTGGTGTTGCATAGGTATATAAAAACCCATTATATGAGGAATACACGACTATCCGTGTTGAATAGACAAAGGAATCGACGATTAATGTTAGTCACTAAACAAAGAAAAACTCTATATTTAATTAAATAAAATAGAAATAACAAAAGAAAATAACAATCTCTTGTTATTAGTTATCGCTGTGGCTGCCTGTAAAAAGGCTCCTTTGATGCCAACGGAAGCACTAATCCACTATTGCACTTATAAAACAATAAAAACATGTTAGTTTGTTTAGTTATGGTATATGTCAAACCATCATAAAGAATTGGTATCGAGTTCATAGTTGTGGAATCTTTAATACACCACAAATATCAGATGATTTATTCCTTCAAGTATCCAACCGAGATGAGTCGGTACATGCAAAACATGAACAAAAGTCGACGTTAGAACTAAATAAATCATATCATGTTATGATTGAATATGTAAAATAAAATAGATATTGGACCAAAAGCTTTCCTGTTTTATGGTGCTATTTTATGCGGCTTGGAGAAAAATAATCAAAAATCTCAAAACGCCTTTTCTTCTTAAGTTTAGAGAAACACTCGGTGTAAAGCGTGTTGATTACGTATTGTAATAGAGAAAAAGAGGAGAAGAAGACACAGAGTAAAGGGAGAAGAAAGAAGAGTTCTCGTTAGATGTGTATTGTAGACAAACATTAGAGGCTCTATTTATATGGCTAGACATAAGGGCATCCCATTAATAAACGAGATTCACCCTAGATATTCTTAACATAAATAACAAAAGGGACTCTTCTCTCAACTAACATTTTATTTCAAACCTCTCAAACTTCTCAAATTGTTTCTCATTTATTCTTCATAAAAAAAAATGGTTGCTCCCTACACTACTAGGAATATGTTTTCATTGTTAATGTGTGGATATCATTCACAAGTCATGATGAAGATCTTCAAATTAACTTAGATCAAACCTCTAATTCTTTCAGGAACCGTAAATTTATTGTCTTTGTGGCGTCATACGGTAATCAAAATAAAAGATCATTCAAACTAGTTAAAAAAAATATTCGATAAACTTATCAAAGGAGATGGTTAATTTTCAAAAACAATTGTCCGACATCAGGGAAGTTCATCCTACATGGTCCATTTGGAGACGAATAGGTATCTAAATAAGTTGTTCATCAAATCAGATTTGAATAACAATAACTTATTGTTCATTTATTTTTTTCAAACAACTTTGACTCGCACCAGACATGAGCTTCTCCATGGCAAACAATTTAATCATGATGAACGCTATCAAATCTTGAAAGATTTTGCTTGGGTTTCGACGAAGATCAACTATTTAAGTGTAATGTTATAAGTTGTTGTAATGTGGCTTGGTGGGATATAATGTGGGTTAATTATGTAATAGGTTGTAATGTGATTTAATGAATGAAAAAATATTTAAATTTCAAGTCCAAATCTATTTTGAAATTCTGAAATTTGGAATTTCTGAGAACACTACAGCTAGGAACTCCAAATATGAACAATATCAACCTAGCCATAAAGGCCTGAAATTTAAAATTCATGGCATATTATTTTTTATGGCTAGGTCGACATTGTCCAAACCTAGCTGTAAGTCACTCTAAATTTCCAAATTTCTCTCATAATCCTTCTTACGATTCTAACTGTTGATCACCCTTCATTCTTTTATGAGCAAACACAAACACAAGTAGAAGAAATACATATTTATTGATAAAGAGTGATTCAAAATATATATTCTTATGATATAATCACCAACATTCATCACGTCTACTCAACCAAAAATAGTCTGATGGGTTTCAACATTTTCATCGCCTTCCAAAGTTCTCTTTGGTGCTTGTACTTATTACACTAATCTATGGAGATTTTGGTTTTGGATTTACTCCTCAACGGAGGTAATGGGCTTCCTTCTTGTAACTGGAGATGATAAAATGATGTCTTCGTACGTGTTCAAGCACAACTCTTTTATGAAAACAACTTGAGTGGTTAAAAAATTTATTTATCGGTACCAGGATAAGTAAAATGCATAAACTCGATGTCTCGCTGGTGAGAGTGAACATTCATATTTCATGTTCTTGTTAGTAATGTAAAATACATAAGGTTTCGCCCTTCAATGAGAATGAATTCACGTATTTCGTGCTATGAGGTTTTAACGTGAAATTATGTGAAATTTTATTTTTTTTAACAAAAGCCGTGTATCTTTAGTGAGTCAAAGATATAAATTCAGTCTAGTCAGAGCATCACAATGGATCGGCAAATATGTTAGATATATCATATTGGGGGTGACGGTGGAAATGGTGTAAAACTATATTTACCATATATGGTGAACTCGAATGGTATATATACCAATTGAATTTACCGATTCCTATATCTGACAAGCGACGTCTCAATCTGCACCAAGATTATGGTGTTGTTCTGAACACTATCCAAATTCTAAACTCAGTAACAACGTTTAACTATCAAGCTCAGTTTTAAACACCTCACAATTTCTAGGCTCAATTTTAAAAAGGGGAAATTATCATTTGGTCCAGCGGGATAGACGTTTCCTGTTTGGTCCATAATTATTTGAAAATATAAAATGGACAAAAAAACCCTTTCGTACTACTTTAGCATTATTTTCTGTAACTTTTATGTTTCCATTATTATTTGAGTTCATGCTCTCTGATGAGCTCTGAACTTCCTACTTATTTTCTTGTAGGAGTTCATTCTGCTTAATGAACTATCAGGTGTTTGGTAATGCTTTTATAGATTCGAGTTCATTCTTCAAAATGAACACACAACAAAAAAATCATTATTGTGAACAAAAAAACAGAGTTCATTCTTTCAAATGAACACCTAATCAAAACCACTAAATCAAGTTTGAAAACAGAATTTATTCCTTCAAATGAACACCTAATCAAAAGTTCATTATTATGAATAAAAATCAGATTTCATTCTTTTAAATGAACAATCAATCAAAGTTCATTATTATAAAAAAAAATCAGAGTTCATTAGTCAAAATGAACACATATCAAAAACAAACTAAATCAAACCTAGAACAGAGGTCATTCCTTAAAATGAGTTAATATGAAGACACAACAAAAATCCATAAAAAATAGAGTTCATTCTTTCGAATGAACACCTAATAATTCAAGATTTAAAACACAGTTAATTCTTTAACATGAACACACAACAAGAATCAGAGTTAAATTTTTTCAAATGAACACCTAATAAAAAGATCTAAACACAGAGTCCATTCTTTTAATTTTCATCATCTTGATCGTCTTCATCATCTTCAACAACAACAACAACAGTAACAGAAAAGAAGAACATAAAAAATCTTCATCGTTCATCATCTTCATCGTCAAAAACCTAGAAAAAACGGAAGAAAAAGGATTATTTTCATCATCGTCTTCATCACTTTCATAAGCAAAAAAAAAAGAAGGAAAAAAAAGAGAGAAAGTAGATCTGAAAAAAGAGAAGAGAGAAAACAAATCTGAAAATGATTCCCTTCTATCTTAATAATTGAGTATATATATGGTCCAAAAGGATATTTTTGCCACTATCAAAAGACAATTACATCATCCATTGACGTCATCCCGCATGGATATGTCCATCCTAGGACCAAACAACAATATATATTTTAAAAAAGGACCAAACGGACAGTTGAGCAGGTCAACATGGCCAAATTATCTTTGTTATATTATTTATAGGACTAAATGGTAGTTTCTACTTTTAAAAACAACATCTAACTATCAAGCTCAATGTCAAACACCTCAGAATTTCTAGGCTCAGTTTCATCTAACTATCAGGCTCAATTTTAAACACTGCAAACTTCTCAGACCAGCTTTAAATACTACCACCACTTGAAACACGCTCTGTTTTAAATACCGTCCCAAGTTTTAAAGTTTGTTTAGTTTTAGGCTCTGTTGTAAAGTCCGCTCAAACATAGGATACCAATTTCCCACTGCTTACAAACACCAAAATGCTAATTTAAAATGCTATATATACCATATGAATTTTACATTTCGCACCTCGTAGATTCGCTTATAGCGCATTGGGATGGGCATCCAAAAATAATTTTTTGATTTTTAAAAATTGAAAAGCAAGAAATCAATTTGGATAAAGAATTTTAAAACGATTTTTAGAAATCGAAAAGTTAACTTTTTGTCATTTCTATTTCTGACTTCAGCTTCTGGAAAAGCAAAAACACTCCTACATCTGGTATCCAAATGAACTCTGAGAGTCAGATTATATTTTGGATGCCAAAGTGCTTTTCCACCAAAAATCAATCAGAGACGTCTAGCCAAGCTTAAACTTGATCGACTTTGTGGGCGTTGTGGCTTTGAGTTTGCCAAAAGGATATGTATTGAGCTTGAAATTCTTTTTACCCTCTTACAAAGGATAATATCGTCATTAAAACATTTCTGGAACTCTGGAAAATGTCACTTATCTATTGGAAGATAACTAACATCACAGAACTCAGATTCTCCTCCAATCGTGTCTCCATGTAGAGTTTCTTGACTCAATATTTTCCGGGAAATTCTTAACTGGGAAACCATGGTTTCTTCATCTTTAGGGACTTTGCAACTAAACTCTAGCTTTTCTCTTTTTCTATCCCCAAATCAAAGGGTTTACTCAAATGGGTCCATGCGTTTTCACAGGATATGGAAACCATCTGCGTGTTTGGGTGCAAAACCCACTTTAAGAGATGGGAACTTAAAGATTAATGGTAATGAAGTACTGACAAAGGTGCCGGACAATGTACTTGTAACACCGTGGACTAATGGTTCGGCGTTTGTGGGTGCGACGTCCAAAGAGACTAGTAGCAGGCATGTCTTCACGCTTGGAGTTCTTCAGTAAGTATTCTATTCTCAACTTAAGATTTTGTTATTCAGACTATGTAATTGCTGGTTTATTAATTTTAAGTAGTTTTTGTACAGCAATAAGTTTTTAACATCTCCATAATCAGTTGGGTCACATAGGATTGCTAGATTATTGCCACTGTTCATAGCGGGGAATTTTGTTCCATTACCCACCAAATGCTAATTTGTGGTGCATTTGAACATTGCACATCAAGTGGTTTTAAGAATCCCAGTGTATGCTTATTTCCAGAAAGAAAGTCATATCTTAAATGACTTTTGCTATCCTAGCGAGTGAATGCAATGTTGTCCTTAACTCTGGTTAGGATGTGAATTAGGTTGAAAGGTACCTTTTATCGGGTAATTACTAGATAAACAAACTTTTGTATTTGTGCTTCAGGGATGTCAGACTATTGTGTTTGTTCCGGTTTAAACTTTGGTGGATGATACCACGAGTAGGGAATTCAGGCAGTGATGTTCCCATTGAGACACAGATGTTGCTCTTAGCAGCCAGACCAGCAGAAGAATCTGTTCAAGGATCTACTGGGAATACATCCTATGTATTAATTTTACCTGTGTTAGATGGTGAATTCAGAACTAGCTTGCAGGGAAACTCCGCCGACGAGCTCGAGTTTTGTGTGGAAAGTGGTACGCTCTTCTGAACTAAACGGCATATACCTTAATCTTTCTGTATGGGGTTGTAACAATTTGCAGCCGACAAGAAGAGGTTGAATATAACTCCTAGTTCACGCTTTAATTTACATTCTTACAGGTGACCCAACTATAGTTACATCTCAATCTCAAAAAGCAGTTTTCGTGAACTATGGTGGTAATCCATTTGAGCTGATGAAGGAATCTATGAAGTAGGTCGGCTCCCACATCTTATGATTCAGTTTCAGGAAGTGTTAGAAATGTTTTAGATTAACACTATTGCCATGGGATCCACACTTGATCCTCAGGCTGTCAAAAGTTTCAACGTGGAGTGCATATTCCTTGGTATTTCCCTTCCATGGATAGTTATTGACTTCTGAGCTCATGCAGGATACTAGAGAAGCATTTGGGAACCTTTGCTCTCCGTGAATCTAAGAAGGCAAGAGGCTTCACCTCTTCCCATTCAGCAGGCTTTTCCTCTACACTACTATCTCAGACATAACAGATGTAAAACTTGGGTTCTTCTCTTTAACCAGATGCCTGGAATGTTAGACTGGTTCGGTTGGTGCACCTGGGATGCTTTCTATCAAGAAGTTAACCCTCAGGGAATTAAAGAAGGACTGAAAAGGTTGTTGAGTGTATTTTCATTCGATAATGTTGTTTGGAATGCAAATGTTCAACGCAGTTTCTTAGTTGTCCTATGGGTTTTTTCCTTAACAGCTTATCTGAGGGAGGCACTCCAGCGAGATTTTTAATTGTAGATGATGGGTGGCAAGATATAGATAATGAGTTCCAAAAGGATGGTGAACCAATGGTTGAGGGATCCCAGTAAGTTTTTTCATTCCCCCTTCACATGTCAATAAGAAATTACTGTTCCTCTGAACTTCTGATTTTATTATCATGGCAAATTACAGGTTTGGAGGCAGATTGGTCAGCGTGAGAGAAAATAGTAAATTTCGTACAGAAGGAAATGAAGCTAGTGATCTGAAGGGTTTTATTGCAGACATTAAACAGAACTTCGGCTTGAAGTATGGTTTCTTTGCTCACTAATTCCAGTTGCTGCTTTTATGTTTAAACTTAAAAGTCTCTGCTTTTTAATCTTCTGAAATGAATGGGCATAGGCTCCTTTCAGAATTGAAATGAAACCTACAAACCTAAGTTAAAGTTCAACTAATATGTTAATATTAGCTTAATTGACAAACAGTTTGTGTGATCAGATCGACTGGTAGCCATGAATCTCACTGTCAAGGCCCATCGATCCGTCAGTGAGCCAACTCACATGTAGTTTTGGTGGTTTAATCAACTGTGTTATTGATAGGGTTACATAGAATTCATATTCACTATAAATTATGAATGGAAACTTAGACCTTGTTCACCTCAAAATTGTAGGTATGTGTATGTATGGCATGCACTGATGGGTTACTGGGGAGGAGTTCATCCAGACATGCCTGAGACTAAGAAATACAACTCAAAGCTTATCAATCCTACTCAATCACCTGGAAATTTAGCAAATATGAGGGATTTATCAATGGATTGCATGGAGAAGTATGGTGTCGGTGTGATTGATCCAGATAAAATATCTGAATTTTATGACGACCAGCACAGCTATCTTGTTTCACAGGATGTAGATGGGGTCAAGGTTGATGTGCAAAACATACTGGAAACCTTGGCGACTGGTTTAGGAGGTAGAGTTTCTCTCACACGGCACTTCCAGCAAGCGCTTGAGAAATCAATAGCTGCAAACTTCCAAGACAACAGCATAATTTGCTGCATGGGTCAGAGTACAGATTCTGTTTATCAGTAAGGAAACTCATTCAGCTTGATTTCACTTTGATTAAAATTCTCTTAAGAAAATTGGTTATTTTATCTGACTGAAGCTTTAATTTTAGCTCGAAAAGAAGTGCTATTACTAGAGCATCTGATGATTACTGGCCAAAAGACCCAACAAAACAGACATTGCACATTGCTGCTGTATCTTTTAACAGCATCTTTCTTGGCGAAGTGGTGGTTCCTGACTGGGATATGTTCTATGTAAGATCCAACCTTTGAAATCGTATGATGCTGCTTTTACTTTTTCCTTACATCTCGGGCCTAACCATTACCCTCGGGGAATGTTTCAGAGCAAGCATTATGCAGCTGAATTCCATGCAGTTGCTCGAGCTGTTGGGGGTTGCGGAGTTTATATTAGGTAGGATTTATGAGGGAAAAAATGGAAAAGAAAAATAGAAACCTGAGACAAAAATGCATTACTATCTGTGGACGAGAATATTGAGAACATGAAGTGTTAAGAGATGTACCCCGATGGGATCTGGCATCAGAGATTCTTTACCTAAAGATTAATCACAACCATTGTAGCCACCCTTATCTTTTCTTTTAGGAATATTATCCAATTAATTCATTTTTGTTCTCACTGTGCACTGCAGTGATAAACCTGGGCAGCATGACTTCACAGTACTTAAGAAACTTGTACTCCCCGATGGGTCAATTCTTAGAGCTAAATACCCAGGGAGACCAACCCGAGATTGTTTATTCACTGACCCTGTTATGGATGGAAAGAGGTAATGCTTTCTCCTTGAATTTTGTAGCTTATAATATGTATTCTGAATCTACACTCCCTGCTGAAAGTAGAAAATTCACTGTGCGCCTCCAATTTTACTAACCTAGATTGTTCAAGAATCAATATACAATTGAAAGTAACCACTTAGTTTTTGTTTTCTGGTTCATGACTGAAGTCTTCTGAAGATTTGGAACCTGAATAATTACTCTGGAGTTCTGGGCGTATTCAACTGCCAAGGAGCTGGGACATGGCCTTGCATGGATGATTCTACCACTGTTCAGAGTGATACTAGTCATGAATTAACAGGGCAGATCAGTCCCAGTGATGTCGAGTATTTTGAAGAAGTTTCTGGGGATTCATGTACAAATTATAGTGCCGTCTTTTCATTCAAAACAGGTAAATGTGACCTTCAACACAATTTATGATAAAAGAAATACGGATCTCTGTTGAGCAAACAGAAGTACTTGGTAACTTGCCTTTGTTGATATAAATGTTGTGCACTCTGCACTCTTCCCTTTACTAATCTATATCAGTGTAATAAGTTATACATATGGAAATCACCATTATGGAACTTTAGCTTTTAGGTGGCAATATAAGCACGTTTACTGCACAAGATATCAAGTCATATAACATATTTTTTTCTAACATATTCGTTATGCCCATGCAATTCAGGATCTCTTTCTAGATTGCGAAGGAAAGGATTTCTGGATGTGACGTTGAAGATCTTGCAATGCAATATTTTTACGATATCTCCAATCAAGGTTTTTTTCCTCACAGTTGCATCTATACAAGTTCTCATAGTACATTTCTCAAACCATAACCTCGCTCTGTCCTGGTTTTGTACAGGTTTACTCTCAAAATTTCGAGTTTGCACCCATTGGGTTAATAGATATGTACAATTCTGGGGGAGCAATTGAAACAATGAATTTCTTCGGTGATCCACCAAATGGTAGAATTAACATTAAAGGGAGAGGTTCGGGTCGTTTTGGAGCGTATGCAAGCGCAAAACCAAAAATGTGCACTCTAAACTCTGAAGAAGTGGACTTCGAATACAAAGGTGACGATAACTTCTTAACATTATCAGTTCCTCACGGCATCAGTCCTTGGGATATTGCTATTTACTTATGACCGATTCTTTCTTTACACATTTGATAATATGTATAATACGAAAACATTATGTCACAACTCATAAGCATAATATATGAAAAATGCAACTTTAGATCAAATTGGGATATAGGCACTATAGGACCAAGTGGAAGTTGCCAACGTCCTTCGGCTAGGAATTCATAAAGAAGCCAGCAAATTTATCGACGGAAAGTGCAGTTGTGTTACTGTATGTGCTATAGTTCTATTAAGCTTAAGCTCGCATTTGCTACTGGATTTTGAGCTGGTACAATGGCCTGTTAGCATTACTAGAATCTAGAGAACGAAATATATATGATATTTATATTTATATATTTACTGAGAAAGTTATCTGATTACACCACTTTTTCACATAAATCCCTCACTTTTTAGAAATATTACAATAGGAATCCTCATTCACTGGGAATATCTCTCGAGTCTTCTGTGCTTGTGTTGAAACTTTTAACTGGCCCTCAGAAGCGAAAAGTATCACAGGGAAGGTCCTTTCTCAAATCAACAGGATGCCTCTGATAAAATCTGATCCACTTTCAGTGGCAAACCATTTTGAAATTCGACGTACGGATATGCCATTGACTGGTCAGCACCTTCAGGTTTCCATCTATAAAGATTCAGGAATTTAAATTGAGATTAAAAGCTTCAGAAGAAGCTCATTAAGAATAACTACAGATGGCATAGCTTAAACCCAAGATTAAACACAGATTTACTGAGTAATTTTTTACCTGAAATTAAGAACAAGATGATGGAGAAAGAATGCAGTTTCAACTTTAGCAAGTTCAGATCCTGGACAGAATCTTGGTCCTCCACCGAATGGAGTGAATTTCTTGCATGTTTGGCTCTGATTCTGAAAATTTTAATATAAAAATTAATCAATTATTAATGGATGATTTAAAATAATAAATATTATACTATTTCTAATATACTTTAAACGCTCCAATAATAAAGCAGCAATTTGAGCTAAATATTAAGAAATTTAAACATAAGATGCTCTGATTCGATTACAAATTTTACAGGAAAAAAATAAAATAAATGTCACTGATTTATTGATAAATTAACAACTTAAATTACTTTCAAAATAACTGAATAAACAGATGATTATAGATTAAAATTGTTAACTAGTGAATTACCTCCCATCTCCAAGGACGGAACTGAAGAGCATCATCACCATGAAGAGATGGATCTAGATGGACTGCACTAAAAACAGGTAGGACCTTCCAACCAGATGGAATTATATAATCTGAAAAAATAAAAAAGAAACAAAATTATTAGAAATCAATAATTATTAAGAAGAAGCTTTAATTATTCTTCTTCTTTTTGAAGCTCATGCATGCATATGCAATATGATTTATTGTAAAGGAAATAGTAGTAGCTGTTTAACATGTAAATGGAGATAATGCAAATCCCAGTATATACCTTTAAATCTGATGTCTTTGAGAGCTTTTCTATGCACAAATTTGACAATGTTCCCACATCTCAAAGATTCACTAATTACCTAAACATTTTCAAAAAAACAAGTACATTTAACACCAACAAAAACAAAAAGCCACATTAGCCATTGTTGACAACACAGTCTAGAAAGTTTTGTAAAGCTAGAGAGAGAGATTCTTTTACATTTTGAGTAAATTCCATTTTCTTATAGTCTTCCCAATTCAAGTACTCATTTTCCTCCTTGCCTCTTCTTATGTTTTCATGTTCCACCTGTAAAAAAGACAAAAACAACAAAAGGTAAGAATTTAATATAAGATTTGATTATAGGTTGAGAGTGAGGGGAAGAGGGAGAGCAATGGGTTACCTTTAATTGTTGTAATGCAGATGGTGAGTGACCAAGAAACTGGACAGCCATGGCCATCAGGAGAGAAGTAGTTTCATAACCACCAAGTAATGAATCAAGAACAAAACTCACTTTCTCATCCTCAGACAAAGTGTTAACTGATATCAGCATATCAAGAAAATCACCATTATTCATCTTAGAACTATTATTATTATTATTATTATTATCACCCTCAATAATTCTACATTTTCTTCTTTCTTCTACCATTGCTTTGACAGTAGTAGATATCCTAGTCCTAGCTTGAACAGCTCTTGCATATGGGGTTCCAGGAATATACATTGGAAAAGAGATCAATCCTTTCATAAAAGTTAGGAAATCTTCTAATATCTTTGATGTTTGTGGATCATCTGGTGTTAACCCAAGGATCTGCTTTACTATAACATTGAATGTGAACTGCAAACAAAAAGATCATAAAGATTAGCAAAGATAAACACCTGAACATTAAAATTTTCTTATGGTGATTAGTCTCCAATCTTCAAGAATATATAAGGTTTTGGTTACCTTTCTAGCTTCTTCACAAAACAAGACTTGTTGCTTTCCTTTCCAAGTATTTAGAATTTGGATAGCTGTTCTCTCAATGTCATTTAAGTATTCTGGTTTTGATTTAGTTGTTCCAACCAGTGTAAGAGCCATATTTCTCAGCCTTTTATGTGTTTCTCCCACAACCACAAGCATGGAAGAACTCCCAAGTACTCCATGAATGGGTTTTGGATAACTGCATTGGAACAATTTGTCTTCATTTTGAAGTATGAAGTAGTTGAGTTCTTGATCACATGATACAATTGTTGGGGAACAAAACAAATGGGATTTGAACACTTTGCCATACCTGAAAACAGCAAATAATTATGCATTATTTATTATAAAAAACTAATTAGGATCAGTAATATATGTTACTGAATGAATGGTCTATAGTGTAATTTCTACCTTGTAATGTGTTTGTGAAGAAAAGAGCCGATAGAATTGGAACAATGAGGTTTTAAGAAAGAGAGGGTTTCACCGAGCAGAGGCCACCCAAAAGTACCCTTTGGAGTGGGAAGACCAAGATTCAACAACAAAGGCAAGAAATGGTTGAAGATGACACCCAAAACAAATCCAACCAGACTAACTAAGAGAAAAAAACAAACACCTCCAACCATGGGGAGAATCAGTGATATATATCTATCAAGACTATATGCTCAACTCGCCGGCCCTCTCACTATCTACCGGTCTCTTCTCCAGATATATATATATATATATATATATATAGATGTCTCTCAGTTTTAGTTTTAGTTTTAGTTTTTGAGTTGAGTGGGATGAAAATGAATAAGGAGATATGATGACTACTTGAGTTGAGACTTAATAGAGAGAGTTAAAAGAGACTCTCTCTCTCTCTCTCTCGCTCGCTCGCTCTGTCTTTATCTCTATCTCTATCTCTCTCAAAGACTTTGCAGCTGATATGAGATTGCAAAATACGATGGTGTGGGTTGGGAACAAGAAGGCAAGAAGCATGCAAAAGCTAGTAGCATCAAATTCCCATACATAAAAGATAGGACAAACAGAGAGAAAGAGAGAGGGAGAGACACTACATTAATTTATTAGTATAAGGGGCTGGAGCTGGAGGAGCTAGGCAGAGCAGAAGAAATCAAATAGGCTTTTATGCAGATGATGATGATGATAAGTTACAGTCTTCGATGGTAAAAAATAAAAATAAAAATGCTCAGAAGCCTAGGAAATGAAATCAACCTAGAAGTCTAGTCTTGGATATCTAGATACCCCCTACTAAGATGGAGCCAGACACAGTGACAGACTAGAGAGAATGACCCATACTCATATTTTTATATTATTATATTATGAAAAACTTAATTAATC
>NC_039358.1:133492712-133495136 GCF_003573695.1 Papaver somniferum | reverse complement strand
TTTTGTGAATGGAATTTACAACATGGTAACTCTTTTGATACATAGAGAGAAAGGAATAAAAATTACATGACACTTAGCAAGAGGTAGCCCTTTTTGATGCACCCAGTTAAATTCGATGGTTGTCTTTCTTAATGAAACCTCCACCTTCTATCCCAACCAACCAAAGAACAAGCTAGTCAAGTTTCGTTCAGTATTCTAAAGTGATTGGCAACTAAAACTTCCGATAGAACACCTCAAGGATGAGGCTATACATGTATTGGTAGATCGTGCGCGTGCAAGTTTCTTATCACTATGTGAATTGTGCTAGAATCAGGGTGCCTAAATATCTAGACTAAGACTCCTAATAAAAATACATATTTGCACAAGAGTCAACATTTCAAGGTAAATGAGCTCCATTTTTATGTTTTTTTAATTTTTTTTTTTTTTCAAAAAGGAAGAGTTCAATTTTTCGATTATAGCATGATATCGTGGTACCTACTTTTCACCCCTAAACCTAAACTAAACATTGTCCTCAATGTTTCTAAAGATAAACATATTCATAACTTGGACATATCGGAAAAACATGTTGAGTTTTGAGAGAAAGGAAGGAGAATACCCGATTTGACGAAAGAAATAAACGAACTCCATTATTCATGGTTAGAATCCAACGTATTTCAGCCGTGATCGCCATGGGGTAGTAAGATATAAAGAAAAAGAAACTAAAAACTACCTACCAGATTATGTACAAAAAATTCACTATATACATAAAGTCTAAAGAGTTGAGGATCAACCCAAAAGACAAAGTGTTGAAACATAGAAAGTTTCAAAACACTAAAATTGGACTTAAATGGGAGTGAGAGTGAAAAACCGAATGAATCACCCCTAAACCTAAATTGTTCAACAGGTTTACTTTTAAGCACAAAATCTTTTAATTTTAGGGGTTCAGGATTCAAAAGGTCTAACTCATAATGGATTGTTTTCGGGATGGGCAAAGAAATGCATTCCAACTGTGGCTCTTTAAAAGTGTTATATTTTGAAGCAAAATAGTCCAAGAAGACTTGGGAGGCACACAGTTCCAATCCTAGATTGGGAATTTTCAGAAAAGTTGGTTTAAAATTTTTGTTGCAAACCAAATCTAGGTTGGGTGGAATAATCTCGATTTGAGATTTAGGTAAGAAAGTGGGTACATCTAAATTATTTTCATGGGTACGATCAATAGTACCAACACATACTTTCCCTAAATCAGAAACAGGTAAAACATGCTCACATTCATCGAACAAAACATCAAGACCTAAATCAGTATCATGATTGTTCGAAGTACTCAAATCATCACCGGAAGAAATAACATTTTGTGACTTAGGAAAGGAATCAGACACATCAAATTCGTCCTCATGCATAATAAAATTAGTGTCTACAGAAGATTCAACTATTCCTATGTCATGTTCATCTTCACAGAAGAATTGTACAAGCCCCATATTAGAATCAAAATCATATGAATTACAATGAGTATCAGAAGAAACAACATTCATGAAGGTTGAGGATGAGAAGCCATATGTTATTGAACCAAAAGGTTCCACAATATTTTCAGCAAAAACATGTTCTTCTAACATATCATTATCATCATAATCATCATCATGGTAACATGCATATTGATCCTCATTAAAAGTGGTGGTGTCCTTAGTCGATTCATGTTCCTCTAAATCAGGTTCATATTCAATATCATTTAGATGAATGGGACTGGACACTTCATTAGGGACAACATGCATTTCCTCATGAATTTCCTCCTTTTGTAGTTGAAGCAAAATCTGATCTAACTTCGCCTGAATGCGTGATATAGTTCTATCAGAATTTTGCTCACCGAGTCTGAGAGCTTCTACGGTGGAGTCTAAATTCATGGGAGTACAAAATTCTTCATGTTCAAATTGTGGTGAATGGTACATGTGTGCATGGTTATTAGGGTTTACAAAATATTGATCGCAACCTTCGAAAGGTTGATTATGGTCCCAATGACTACCAGCCTCACAATTTGTGGGCATTTCATAATTTGGATTTTCATGGTATCCCCTAGATTTCCTAAATTCATGCAAAACATAGCAATATTCATCAGGGTGGTCTAAACCACCACAAAAGGTACAAGCATGCATATTAGGTTGGCTAGGTTGATACATGGGTGAATAGTTATACGGGTTTGCATATTGAGGCTCATGACCTTGAAAAGGTCCATAATTATAATCCCTATAACTATTGACATCATGGTCTGTGGGAGGCTTATAAGGTGAATCTTGCCCGTAAGCATCTCTAATAGATTTATTCCCAGAGGCAGACCAAAATCCAGACATGTCTTTGTTTTATGAAATAATCACACAAATCACAAAAAAGTAAGGCCCATAATTTGATTTTATTTTATTTTTTTATTTATTTTTTTTTTTTTTTTAAAGGGAGATG
>NC_039358.1:133483670-133492557 GCF_003573695.1 Papaver somniferum | reverse complement strand
GCCCAAATTTTAGTTTAAAAGAAACTACAAGCCTAACAAACAACTAAATTACAAGCCCAATTAAAGAAAGAAATAAAAATAAAACTAATTATTACAAACCCACAAAAAAAAAAGAAAATAAAAATAAAACTAAAATTATTACAATCCCAAATAAAAAAAATAAAAGAAATAAAATAAAATTAAAATAATTATTACATGCCCAAAAAGATAATTACAATTACAAGCCCAAAAGAGAATAACAATACAAACCAAAAAAATTACAAGCCCAAAAAATTTGGGTTTGGGATTAGGCTTACCTTTTTGGAGGGAAGCCCAGTTGGGCTTTTATCCCTTTTCTTAAATTGCACAAGCCCAGTTGGGCTTTGGATCTTCCTAAACTTTTGTTGGAGAGGCCCAGTTGGGCTTTGGCTCTCAGCAACAAGCTCAGACCAGCAACTCAACAATAGCAGAAGGAAAACAACAGCAGCACCAAAGGCTGGCTGTAGCAATGGCCCAAGCACCAGCAACAGCAGGAAGAAGTAGCAGCAGCAGCAGGGAGAAGAAGAAAGTAGCAGCACAGCTGCAGCAACAACAGCAAGAGCACCAGAGGCTCAGCACCAGCAACAGCAAGTGGCAAGCACAGCAGCAGAGGCTGGCAGCAGCAACAGGAAGCAGCAGCAGCAGCAACACCTGTTGGCTCAAAAAGAGAAGTAAGTTTCTCTTGAAAAGAAGCAATGAGGGATCAATACAGCAGTGATATGCAAACTAAGATGCAGACTAATATGCAATATGCAAGATGCTAATGCAAGTTACACTAAGATGCAGTTAACCTAAGATGAAATGCAAAACAGTAAGATGCACAGCAAGTTATGCAAAAACAGCAAACTAAGATACAAGAAAAACTTCAACAAAACAGCAGCCAAGTCCCCGGCAGCGACGCCAAAAACTTGGTAGGCTTTGGGATATGTATAAAATAAGAGCAAAGACAGCCTACAGTGATACCTGCAAGTGCACAGGGTCAGTTGTAGTGAATGTGCAAGGCAGGGTCGAACCACAGAGACTTGGGTGTGAATTGAAGTGATGAAACAAGTGCCAGTGAACAATAAAATTCAGTGGCAGTGAGCCAAAGGCAGTGACAAGGAAACAAAGTGGAAAAAGTAGTGAAGAAAATGAAAACAGTGGGAATGGAAGTGTGATTCTAGGGTTAAGATTTCCCTTTCACCTAGCTAGTTCACCTAGGTTAAATCCTTGTCATGTGGCTAGTTAACTACCTAAAATCCTTAGATTAACCCCTAGCATTGCCTATCTGACTAAAGCATAAACAATCACAGGTCATTTAGGTTCCTAGGTTTCTAACTAATATGGTTTGTTCATTCCTTAGATTATTACTAACTCCTAGCATTAATGGTCTGTTTAAAGCACCACTAATCACAAGCCAGTGAACCCTTGGAATATCACTAACCTAAGTGTTTTGAGCTCAACAGGGTCTAACCTAAATGGCTAACCAACATGGTTCAATGGTCTTCTCACCCTAGTGGTGAATTAGAACATGTTGCAGTTAGGAGTCTTCATAGTTGTCAAGCATTAAGACTCAAAATAAGAGCATGTGAGTTAAACAGGGGAATTACAGGATCATGTGTAGAAACAATACAAACATGCTAATTAACACAAACATAACATGAACAATACATTCACATGCTAATTAACACAAACATAACATGAACAATACATTCACATGAATGATGGGTGCTCGCCAATCGTTCGCTGGAATGTCTTCGATCTGAGTGAGCCAAGTTGATGATAACGTACGTCTCTGTACAGTGATCTTTTTCTGTGCTCCTTCGAATTGCAGCTTGGAGGCGAGAGCTGCTAGGCAATCAACATGCCCGTTGTTAGTCCGTCCAGTATGGACGATCGTTGAGTCAGCAAAATAGGTCAACAGTCGCTGAGCTTCGGTTCTGAATGGAGCAAGTGTGATTTGTTTGAGAGAATACGTTCCATTCATCTGGTTGACCAATAATTTTGAATCTCCCCTTATCTCGAGGTGTGTTGCTTCTGCTTTCTTGGCCAAGGATAATCCTAATAGGAAGGCTTCATATTCCGCTGAGTTGTTGGTGCAGTGGAAATCCAACTTGAACGAATGTGAGAAAACTTCACCAGATGGAGACACCAACACTATGCCCGCTCCTCCGGTGTCACTACTAGGGGTGGCAGATCCATCAAAGTATAGAAGCCATGTTTCTTCCTTGATGACTAAGATGTCTGGGAATTCGCCGGGTACTTCTTCATGTAGTGTTGTTGTGTCTTCCCCTGGAAAAGAAGCGAGCAGGTCTGCGACCGCTTGACCTTTGGTGGCTTTAGGTGGCGTGCAAGATATGTCAAATTCTGACATCTGGAGTAGCCACTTCGCTGGTCTTCCTATCAAGGTTGGCTTTGATAGCAAGAACTTTATGGGATCAGCTTTGGAGATGAGTACGACCCTGTTAGATAGTAAGTAATGTCTGAACTTCTGGATTGCATGTACCAATGCCAGGCATGCCCTTTCGGACTTTGGGTATCATAGTTGAGCATCTCTCATTGTGCGGCTGAAGTAGTAAATCGGTCGTTCGACGCCTTCGTCATCTTCCTGAGCGAGGAGTGCGCCGATGGCGACGTCACGGGAGGCTGTGTAAAGAATCAGAGCTCGTCCCTGCACTGGAGACCTCATGACGGCCGATGACAATAATATCTGTTTTATTTTATGGAAAGCTTCTTGTTGAACAGCTATCCAGGTGAAGCTTGCTCCTTTCTTCAGCAGAGGCGTGAATGAAGCAATAAGTTGAGCTAATCCAGGAATGAAGAGTCGAATATAATTTACCTTGCCCATAAAGCTCTGTAGTTCCTTCACGGTACGTGGAGGAGGCATGATGGTAATAGCTTTTGCCTTGTAGGGGTCGACTTTGATTCCTTCAGCCGTAACCAGGAATCCTAAGAATTTTCCGGAAGAAACTCCGAATGCGCACTTTAAAGGATTCATTTTTAATTTGTATTCTCTGCACCTTTCGAACACCTGCCTTAGAACTTTGAGATGAGATGCTCGAGTCTTCGATTTTACCACTACATCATCAACATAGCCTTCTACTTGCTTGTGCATCATGTCGTGGAATATGGAAGTCATGGCTCGTTGATAGGTGGCACCAGCATTCTTTAATCCAAAGGGCATCACGGTGTAGTGAAAATTCCCAATGGGAGTACGGAATGCAGTCTTGTTGGCGTCATGTTCATACATCTTGATCTGGTTATACCCACTATAGCCGTCCATGAATGAGAACATACTGTGATCGCTGGTCGCATCGACGAGCATATAAATGTTGGGTAGAGGGAAATCATCCTTCGGAAAACATTTATTCAAGTTCCTGAAGTCGATACAACATCTGATTTGACCATTTTTCTTCTTAACAGGTACCACATTTGCTAGCCACGTTGGATGAAGAATAGGTTTGATGAACTCTGCTGCCAACAGTTTCTGGATTTCGACCTTGATTTGCTCCTCGACTTCGTGTCTAAATTATCTGGGCGGTTGTTTGACAGTTTTGGAACCAGGGACGATGTGCAGGTGATGGGTGACGAGTTTTTCATCCAGACCCGGCATTTCTTCGTACATCCAGGCGAAGACATCTTGATATTCTTTTAATAATTTCACCAGCTCGGTCCGCTCCTCTGGTGATAGCGCTGAACTGATCAGGCTTGGACTTGGATCGTCTTCAGCCCCAATGTTGATTGTTTCAAGATCGTCAGTGGTAGAGTCAGTGTCGTCCTGTAGTTTTTGTGGGGCATCTTGGACTTCTTCAAGTGATTTCTCACTCTGACATGATTCTTCAGGGTGGGGAGACTTTTCATCGTTCTCCCCGATTAATTGTTAATCTTTCCGTCGGCGATAAACGACTCTCCCTTCTACGTCTCGATCGGTCGTGAAGTTTGTCCTTAGAGTTGAGACTTGATCATTATGGCGTTTAGTCGGTGTAGTAGGTGACTTGATCACTTTAGCAGCTGAGGATGACGGATCGTTATCAGCCTTCTCAATAGTCTTCCAGCTTGGAAGTGGAGTACTGTGAATCCTTCTTGGAGGTTTCGGGATGCCTTTTTGAGATTCAAGGAACTTAGTATCATAGACGGGAGCATAAGGAGATAATGAAGCCGGAATGCGAACGATCTTGTTGTCGAGCAGGGCCTTCATGCATTGATGGTATGTTGAAGGAACCAACTTATTATAATGGAGCCATGGGCGTCCCAGTATTATATGGTAGTCAGGTTCTTGCTCGATCACATGAAACTTCGCTTTCGATCGAATCGGCCCCACCCTCAAATCTATGTATGCATATCCATATGTATGTCTTTGAATTCCTTCAAATCCTGTCATTAGGATGGGATAGCGAACGATTTTTCCTTGTGGGAACCTGGCCATCCTGAGAATCTTCATGGTGACAATGTTGGTAGAAGTACCGGTGTCAACAAGAGCTCTTCTAATTTCGGTGCCTTTGATGAAACCAGTTACATACAATGCTCGATTGTGTCCTTCATCTGTCATGCGATCTTCTTCTCCAAAAGAGATGTTGTCGATCGATTGCTCAGGTACTAGGGAGACTTCTTCAACTGATGGTGTTGGTGGCGTTATTTTCACGCTGGATGATATCTGGTTGAGTGATGAAAATGTGTCTTTGCGCTGATCCCTGGAGAAGTGCAGAAGTTCACATAGATTTTCGGTCAAATGTGTGACCTCTTGTTCCACCGGCTTCTCGTATGTGGTGAAGCTGTTGATTTGAGGGTCAGATGATGCTTCAATCCCCGGTGTTGAGGCTTCTGGAGCAGAGGTACCGCCTAACTCGGATGTTAAGTTGATGAGAAAGTAGAGGATGTGGTTTATCGTCTCCTTCATCAGGTCCATGTTCCTGGTATGGACCTCTAGGATTTGAGCCAACTCTGCCAAAGTCGGGACCCCTCTGCCATCCATGCCGCCAGGTGTAACATGAGGAATGTTGACGTTTGAAATATTCTAATCTGAATTAGTTGAATTAGTCCTAAGACCAACCATCTTGTGAGATTGTTAGATTGCAACCGAGAGATTAATCTCCCACTGTGGTCGCCAATCTTTAGATGGGGAAAAACGATTTTCTAGTTTTTAAGGAATTAAGGAGACGACCGTACGGAGGAGACTCCTCGAACCGAGGGAAATGTTAAACCTCACACAGATACACCGCTGCATAGGGGGTGCTTTAGATTCGAGAGATCAATCTGTAGTACTCTGGCCTAAATCAAGACAATGACCGTTCCAGAGTAAATTCGGTCACAAGAGAGGATGTGTTGATCTGTAGGAGGGAAGCTGAGAAATGTGTGTAATCAATGGTAATCAAAGATTGTGGGTGTGTGAATTCCGAATACGATAAGCTCCGAGTGATTGAAATTGCTCAATTGAGATTAGTTGCTCAATTGATGAGTTGATGATCTCGTGTTGTCAGTTTGACGTGAGATTGATGATACTGATGATGATTCAATCATGATTCAGAGACTTATTTATATTGCTGGAAATGTAGACACCATGATTCCATGAAGTGTGACAGTTGATGGAATCAAGGAGTGGGGAGGTGGAGATCGTGTTTCAAACCAGTTGCTCAACGTGTGGAGACTTGGTCGATTTTCCACCCACTACCTCGTGAATTCCTTCAATTGATTGCACGACTTGCTCACATTCCATCGTGTGTTTGAACACACGTGTCGTAGACCGCCAGACCAAAAACCCTAAGTGATATCCCCCCAAGTGACACGATTGACGTCTCGTGGTTTTTTAGTCAATTGATGACTTCGTGGTTTGATGGGACGATGAGTCCATCTAATTGTTGATTTGAACATGATGTTCTGAAACTTATGAATTGAACATGTCATGAGACAGTTCTTACGATGAAGTGAGCAAGTATTGTTCATTCGATGGATCGTTGAATATTGAATTTTGAACCAATATTGAGCAAATATTCCTCATCTGAGAAAGTGCTGCTCATGTGATGAACTGTTGAATATTTGATCGTCTGAGCATGTGTTGCTCATCTGATGGATTATTGGCAGCGTACCCAAATATTAATTAAAATACTGGTCGTTGAACCGAGCATAATTAATGAAATTAATGATCATGAGGCCTTCGTAAAATTATTAAGGTTGGAATCTGGAATGATTATCCTTGGATTCAGAAACCCTAATTTGATCAATTGATGATCAATTCATGGTTGTCAGAATTTCCACCATGGGACGAAGGAGGGAGCGACTACATGGGATCGTGGATCAACCATGTAGTGTCCATATGCTCACGTGAGCAAATACAAAGAACTCCTGAAGAGTTGAAGATTTGTTGGTGGAAGAATGATTAAATGCTGGTTTAATCATTTATTCAAAAAATGCTCGTCTGAGCCTTAGGTGAGAAAACCTAATTAATTATGACGAGGCGAGGGACCGACCATGGAGTCATGAAACCGTCCCTGGGTTATCCCGTGACCGCCTGACGATCACTTCATGAAAATCCAAAGTGTTTGGGAGAGTTTTGGACCTAATACGAGCAATTTTGCAAATTAGGTCAAAACTGTGAAAATTGATGGGACCGGCTTCCGTGAGCCAAAGAGACAATCTTGGTCGGTCAAGATAACGTGATCGTGTCCCTAAGGAGTCCGCGTCTCAGTCCTGAGAATTTTGATATTTTCTGGCGTGCAATTGAGCATCCATTCGAGAAAATATGCCAAAATTAGGGTTTCGACGAAACTGAGGAAAAACACCATGAAAAATAATTATAAAATAAGGAATGAGGAGGCGTGGGACCGCCGTGGTCAAGGAATGGTCGGCCGGTCGTGACCACGGTCCCGTGGTGTCTTTTCCTTAATTTTATAATATTTTGATGATTTTATGAAAAATTCATGAATTTTGAGAAATTTGATGAATTTTGGGAGTTTCCATGAATTGAAGGAGTTTTCATGAGTTCAAGGAAGCAAAAGATATTAAAATAATAAAACAAAGGCGTGTGGGACCGTGGAAGGCATGACTGGACGTCCAGGGCCCGGTCCCACAAGTTTCCCTAATTTTATAATGATTTTATGAAAAATTCATGAATTTTGAGAAATTTGATGAATTTAAGGAGTTTCCATGAACTGAAGGAGTTTTCATGAGTTCAGGGAAGCAAAAAATATTAAAATGATAAAAACAAGGGCGTGTGGGACCATGGAGGCACGGCCTGCCGGCTTGGGCCCGGTCCCACGAGTTTTCATATTTTTTTTAATATTTTTAAGTATTTTTGATGATTTGAGGGAATTTTTCCTAATTTGAGATAAATACCATGAAATCAAGGAATTTGATGAATTCAAGGAAAACTAATAATAAAATAATAAAACAAAGGGGCGTGTGGGACCGGCTAGGGCATGGCCGGCCGGCCAAGGTCCCGTCCCACAAGTTTTCATAATTTATATTATTTTATTATTATTTGATGATTTGTGCAAAAATACCATGAAATCAAGGAGTATTTTCATGAAATTAGAGAAATAATAATAATAATAATAAAATAATAAGGGACCGTGGGTGTGGGGCCGGTTGGGACCAAGGCATGGCCGGTTGGCCAATGGTCACGCCCCACACTCCTTTCCTTAATTTTATATTATTTTTTATGAATTTATGGAAGTACCATGAAACCGAGGAGCTTCCTCGAGACGAAGGAGATTTGATAAAATGAGAGGATTTTCATCAAATCATGGAAAATAATAAAATGCATTAAAAATATAAAACTGGCGTGGGATTGACCACGACACGGTCGGTTGGTCGTGTGTCCGTGCTCCCAGCACCCTGGTCAATATTTTAATTATTTATTATTTTCTTCTCTATTTTGCATAGGTTCATCGTTTCGTTGTATTTTTGAAATACTCATTCGTGCGGTGACTGTTAGTGTATCATCGTTGAATACACTTTCACCATTTGAATTGGGGCTTACTTAGAGGTAGCTCAGATGCCCGGTTGTTGATTATTTATTACTAATTGTGGAATTCGATGGAGAATAATTCACAAAACTGAGCAATAAGATGTTTATTATTAATTCATAGGATCAGCTGAGGATTCGACTACGAATTCAGAATAATAAAATGAGCATTACCATTCCATGAGATCGTAGATTCGACCATAGAATCAGAGTAATTAAGATTTATCTATTACCATTTATGAGACCAGTTGTGGATTCGATCATGAAATCGGAGTAATGAGATAATATAGTTATTGTTATTCTATGAGATCAAGCGTGGATTCGATCATAGAAACAGAACAATTGTTATCGCCATTCCATGGGACCAGTCGTGGATTCGACCATAGAATAGGAGCAATTATGAATAATTAACTTTGTGGCTCCATACTATAGAGCAAGCTGTCTAGGAGCATTAATCATCCCGATATGAGCTTGTCTGTAAGTCATATCATTTATATAGTCAGGGTAAACTTGTTGTTTGTTCCTGAAGACGTTATCGCTCTATACTAGCAGACCAAGCTGTCTAGAAGCCGTCCATCTCGTGATGCTATATAGAAATAATCAATGAAAGTATTCAGTATTCATGAGATATGCCGTTGTCCAGTCGTGAGACTACATATCTACATGTACTCCGAGAGAAAGTACTCTCCGTTGAGAATTCGATGAGAGACCCGTGTCTCGATACTCACGTCTGATTGCTGAATCAGATCTTCGTATAATTATGAGTTTACGAATTTAGCCCTTGTTGAAAATCCACCATCTACATATATATATATATATATATATATATATATATATATATATATATATATATATTTGTATAGAAATGTGGACTGAGAAAGCATCTTCCCTCACTCATATCTAAGTTGTTTGATTTTCTTTTTTTTTTTA